>NC_133516.1:42372500-42640000 GCF_049354715.1 Callithrix jacchus | reverse complement strand
GTAATCCAAGCACTTTGGGAGGCCGAGGCAGGCGGATCACCTGAGGTCAGGAGTTCGAGATTAGCCTGGCCAATATGGTGAAACCCCATTTTTACTAAAAATACAAAAATTAGCCAGGCATTATATGCATCTCTAATCCCAGCTACTCGGGAGGCTGAGGTGGGAGAATTGCTTGAACTTGGGAGGCAGAGGTTTGCAGTGAGTGGAGATCATGCCACTGCACTCTAGGCTAGGCAAGAGAGCAACACTCCATCTCAAAAAAAAAGTTAATCTTAACAATAACAAATACATCTGTTAATGTGTATGTTAAAATTATGAAATGTTAATGTTAAAACAATGGAATAAGCCCTGTTGGAGGGTTTACAACCTTACATTTCATAACCTACCTGTAAAAAATCAAAAGTGGAGATTTGCTAGTTTCTTAAAGAAGAGGTGGTTTGAATACCCAAATATCTGTAGGTGGACTTTTCTTTGCTTGCTTCTTTAGTCTAACTCAGTTGTTTTTCTCACATATTCATTGTCAGTCTTGAATACACAAAGCAATATAACTTGCACCTTACAGGTGATTAAAGTGATTTTCAATGGTAAGTTTGATTATATGCAACATTTGCCTTAGGCTCTGGCTTTAGAACTCAAATCCTCTCCCTTAGGATATGACTTTACTGTATTTGTGCATAGGTTATTTAGATCCTTGGGAATGTCTTGCAGTTTTTGTTTGCTACATATCTAAATGTGTTTCTAACTCCTCCATTCTCACTCATTCTTTCACACATGCTCTTGCTTTGTGGTACATCTTTTTTAGAGACAGGTATAATTTACAAATATATAACCCATTAGTCAGAAGAGTGGTAACATTTTAATTTAGCTTGAGGTTTAAAACTTTTGTGTATTTCCTTAAGAATTGGGCATTCTGTGTTATGTCATGTTGCTCTCTAACAATTGGAACTCAACTGGAAAAGACATGCAGAGTCCTCAGATTCTGGTTAAGGTTATGTCCACTTTTTTCAGGGCAATCTATCTGTATAGAAAAGTAATAAAGCCATAAGTGTTTATGGCTTTCTTAGTGATCTTATGCAAGAGGCATATCATACAAGCTAGCTTACAAGGTTGTTCTTTTATTTTTTTCTTATACCTTTGTTTAGAAATGTTGCCAGTGGTTTAAAACTTCATTACTATGTAGCAGCCATTGCCTTTTAGTGTGTCTTTTATGTATTTGACACTGACAGACATTTTCACTGCAATGTTTTCATATAAATTTATTAATTATTCAAGTAGTCTTTGAGGTTGTCCCAGACATCGACCTGTGAATTAATGGCGAAATTTCATTTACAGCAGGCTGAGAGCTCTTGAAAATTTATGGGATGATCAAGTTTGATTCCGTTGTGTGTGTGTTTATGACATGGAAAGGAAACTGAAGTCTACATATGAAAGAATAAGCATCAGCATTGGAGTATATTTGTATAACCTAAATAAATACTGGGGCCCCATGTAGTTCAATCTTAAGATAGCATCACAAGTGAAATAATTAAAAAATAATTCTAAATTTTATTTTTACCTCTCCAAGAATTTTGAAGATAGTTTTATGCATGACACATAGCAACTGTCCTTAAAATCCCCTGTTATCTTTCTTCTTCTTCCTGGTAATCTCTCTTTCTGTACTCTTCTCAGGAGCCAGGCAATCTCTCTCTCTTAATCATTTATCCTCAAATAGCTATACCCTCTTAAGTCTGCAGCCTTAGTTTATTTTTACTTTTTTTAGTTTACTCTCACTTTCCAATTATTATTATTATTATTCTTCTTCTTCTTCTTCTTCTTCTTCTTCTTCTTCTTCTTCTTCTTCTTTTTTAATGTTCACGCAATTCTGCATCACAAAAGAAACAATTTTTTTAAAAAAATTAAGTGGTTGAAGGGGAAAGGCTAAAAAACTAAATCTGTGGGGAACTGGAAAGCTCGGAACACTAACATTTTAACAAAATTTGCCATTAATATATTTAAAAATGGATTAAATACAATTCTTATTAAATTCATTGTTAATACCAACCTTGGGGTAAAGAATTTTGAATTCCTTTGAAAATAAACTTTACTTTCAGAATGAATTTAATAAACAGAAGTAGTAGAAGCCAAAAATAATGGGATTTATTAATTTAGAACAAATCTAGAGTCGACTCTCAGAAAAAATTCAGCAGATCACACGATTGTAACATAGTGAATAAATATGCACCCTCAGGGAAAATGATCAGGAGGTCATAGAGGCCGGCGAATAATAAGGCTGCCATGTAGCACTAATGAAGAGCAAGCTGAATTCAGACATAAGAAAAATGAAAAACATTTTCTTTCCTTCATATTAAACCTGTAAAGACATTTTCTAGTTTTTGCACTGATTTTAAAAGGATTCAGAAAAATTTCAACTAAGTTTGGAAGATAGTCACAAATATGACTAATTATAGATGAAAGGAAAAAGCCAAAGTGTGATTTTTATGAGAAGAAAACCATTAGCTGCCTTTGCGTTTTCACTTGTGGCATTAAGAAAGAATTGATTTATTAATAGTGAAGCATATTTGGTTAGTCATTGGGGTAATTATCAAATTATCACATGACATTAAATGGCAGGAAACTTTTTTTAAATTTTACTTTAAGTTCTGGGGTACATGTGCAGAACGTGCGGGTTTGTTACATAGTTATACACGTGTCTTGGTGGTTTGCCGCATCCATCATCTACATTAGGTATTTCTCCTAATGCTATCCCTCCCCATCCCCCTACACTCTGCTATCCCTCCCCTAGCCCCCCACCCCCTGCTATCTCTCCCCTAGCCCCTCACCCCGTGACAGGCCCTGGTGTGTGAAGATCCCCTCCCTGTGTCCATGTGTTTTCATTGTTCAACACCTACTTAGGAGTGAGAACACACGATGTTTGGTCAGAAAACGTTTTTTTTATTTTAAATAGACAATGTGTTGAATCACATTCTGGGGAAGTCTTAGCAAACAGGTTTCATCATCGGCTTTTACAACTGTGCAGGCAGGAAAAGAAATGCTGTGGGTTTATGTGTGTAGGTTTTCTTCCTGCCGTAGAGTCAATGATTTTATGAAATACCTAAGAAAATGTACTCCCCAAGATTGCACAAAATGCCTTCATTCCTCTTTGTTGATATATATGATTTATTTCTTGTTGCTAGATCTTACTATTTCTGCTTTTCATCGATATTTCAATCGGTCACCTAACCAATAAACCTCTCCTATTTGTGTCATTTAACATTTAGCCAAATCAGAATGGGTGAATAAAATTCTACTAAACACTATCATGTGCCTTGTATTGTTTATAAGATACTTGCTAAGCTCTATATTTCCTTGGAGAGAGTTAACTTTTTCCAACAAAATTATCCTAAGTCATAAGTGCTCTTGCCCTGTTTTGAAATCAGTGGCATGTCCTTAAGATATATATATCCAAGCTCTATTTTTCACTGTTATTTCTCCCTCTTGATGACCAGAAATATGTACATGCATACTTGTCTTAACCCCAGTATGTAATTTACAGTTAGCCTGTAAATTAACGTTATTTCTTAGAAATATGCAACAATCATGTATTCTACCCAGAGCCCTCCTATTGTTACCTGCCATGGACAAGAAGAGAAGGATGAACACTATGCCATTCCCTCTTGCTTATCATGGTGTGCCTTTGTTTTTCATTAACACAGAGAAAAAGAAATCCATGATAGGCTTTCCTTCATTTCATTTCAAACAAGTATAGGATTTTTACTCTGCTTGTAAGAAGTTGTACGCAGTCCATTTGGGGAAGCAGTCTGTGCTATCAATAGGTAAGTTTTCTAGTTATCCAGGTGTTCCTGCTGTTAGCTTTTTAAATTTCACTTTGGGAGCAAATGCTCAAAGGGTTCAAACTCTAGCACAAGAACTCATAGACTGAAGGAACATTCTTCTGTTTGTTTTAGAGGGCAAGGTATTTCCAAGACGTGCAAGGCTCTTTTGGTTAGGATCATAGAAATGATAATTTTGTCCCTAGGTGGCATTTATAAGAAACTGTTTATAGCGGTGGAAGTCTCTCTCTGACTGTGTTTTTATTTAGCATTTTTCTACAACATAGATTTGTATGTTGATATTGTTGGAACATAATAAGGTGTTTATTTCACTTCCCTTTTTTAAGAAAAAATTCTCTTATGAGACTTTCCATCCTCTGGAACCACCTGAATGCCCTAGTCAGCTTCCTTTCAACCTCAAAGTCAGAAGGACTGGTTCCGCTTTTTACCCTGTGGTTCCCAGACCTAACTCATGTTTACATTGCCTGGGGAGTTTTTAAACTCCATTCCTTCATGAATTGTAAACCACATTCCTTTCTTCCTGACTTTCTGCAGACAGACTTGATGCACAGCCTGCTGTGGAATGCCTCACCACAGGACATTCAAAGGCAAATAAATCTTTGGTATACCTATAATAGATTATATCTCTCTAATATAACAAAAAGATGCCTGGTAGATTTGACCAGTCTGGAGATAAGGATAGTGGAGAACCCCAGGTACTTAATAGCACCCCTGACAATTTTAAGGGGTGCTTCTATAGAGAACTATGTCTTCCCAGCTGGGATGGACAGCAGACTAATACAGTTGCTCCTCTGCTCCTAAACCACAGTACTACATGTAAAATCCTTTGGATAGTTTAAGCTAATGATTTCTCTCTGAGGTATTTTGCCCCCATTAACGTGAATGATTACACCTTCATCTTACATGGACTTTCATTTTTTTAAAGGTCTGTCTTCCTTTGCCTGTCAAAGAAGAAAAAGATATATAAAAACTCATTTAATTTCTCTAGGTTCTTTAATAGGCTTAAGTAACTTTCTTATCTGCTATTTGAATATCAAAGATGGTTTGAATATAAAAAATGTCGCATATACTTTGAGAAGCCTATGGGTCCTTGGCTGCCTAGTTGATAAAATATCTCAGGTTATGGAAAGTGTTAGCAACCTGTGAATGAACGAGCACGTTTTAGGGTGTCACTTGGGCTAAGCTAGAAAAGAAGTCACTCTCTGAGTTCTTTTATTTTTTTCTGGTGGGAGATCAATACTGTCTAGACATGGTCTCATTAGGACTTTACATGGACTAAGGCAGACTCGGACAACAGTGGGACTGTTGGTGAGATATTTGTGTTGCTCGTTATTAGCGAGAACTTCAGATTCACTGGTGTCAATTCTGTGTGTTCCAGCACCCTTCTAGTCAACTGCAGGGTTATTCGTGAGGGCAGGATATGCCCATCCATGACTTTGTCAAGTTTCTGAAGCCTAGAAGTTTTGGGAACTGCTCTCTAGGATGTCCTAACGTGCTCGATGACAGTCGTGTAAGGCCTTGGAGAGTCTTGGAGCACTGGAATTCCCTATGATCTCAAAACATTAAACCAGAGGTAGTAGTTCAACTCACATCTAAAGGCCTCAGCCCATGCCTGAGAGCCAGAAACTTTTCTGACATAATGGCCTCCCCATTAATTTTTGCAAATAACATCTTCACGTATGGAAATGTCACTTAAAAAAAAAATATTTTGTAGGCTTCTCAGTTCTAACACATTTTTGTCCATTTGAATATATTTTTTAAATTGGGACAGTTTATGATTCCTCATCTAGGACCAAAACTTATTAGTTCTGCATCCTTTCTGTTAGGCATTCAGACTGCTAGATACGCTGCTCTGCATGGAATCTTAAATCCTTCATTTGCGGTTGCTCGTTGGCATTTGCAAGGGGCTGAAGCAATGTCTGAGCCACTAGAGGCCAGAGGTGGCATGGCCCTACCAGGTCTCTGACAGTGAAATAAATTTCTGTTATTTGTCCCATGTCTTCACTTTTCAACTTTGGGCAAAATGAGCATAGACACTGAGAAATAACGCTGATTACACAAAGGATTGCTCATGATAAAAGATCTGTTTCTGGGAATTCAAGTGTTCCGGTAGATTAGCATTATTGATTATTTATTCTCTTTCCACAAAGCCTACAGATGATTTTAGAATCCTGAAACTATTATTCTCCCTTGTCTAGTGTAATTACCAGAACAAGGAATAATCTAATTAAAAGACAACAAGGATGCATTCTAATTGTTCTAATAAATTATGTTAACATGCAGCACATGCCATTACTTTTCAACAGGAATTTATTTAACAGATTGACAGCTTGTCCTTTACTGCCTCTATCTTAAATTTCATTTCTTCTAAACAAGACAACTTACAATAGGGTAGTTAAATATTCAGAAATCTGTTGGATTGGTAAGAGAATCTAAAGATCCGTGTAGTGCATACAGATGAAGAATTAGATTTTGGGTTCTACAGATAAAATAATGACCCAAAATAGAAGAGGATAAAATAGAGAGGAATAGAGTCTGAAGTAAAAATCAAAAACAGATTGTTGGAATGAGGTAATAAACTTTTCATTTGCTTTTCTATTATCAAGCAAGATAAGATGATACTAACTTATATAATTGCATTTGCTTAATTTTAGACATTTTACACAAATCTGTTAGACACCACATGGTACACTGCATATATGAGATGGTGCCCTCCATAAAGTCATGTCATGATATAGGCAAAAATCCATTCATTACTGTTAGGCCATATGGTTTTAACAGAAAACATCAGTCTCCCTGCTTATTTGAACATAATTCAGACATAATTTGTCACATAACTATATGAGAAAGCCCTCAAGGCAGTACAGAAAAAGATGTCAAGAAGAATTTAGGGAGAAATAAAATCTATGTAGAGAATGAAGGAAAGTGTACAATCAATTCTAAATAAACACGGACACTCTTTACCTATTTCAAACAAGCAGATTCCCAGGTTGGCTTGTGTTATTGTCCTTGATATAACAACCTTTGACATTTAATTAACAAGCTTACAGGTAGGAAGGGATCTTTCTCATAAGGAAGACTGGGGACTTTGTGGGAATAACTTTTCACCTCTGCAGGATTGATTCATTCAGATGTCAAGTTCATCACAGACCATGGAGCTGGCAAATATGCAGACTATAGTTCATATCCCTAAAGCCCACTAATTTGAGAACAGCAGTCATATAGAGAAAACAGAAAACAAAAGATACATCATAAAAGATGTGAAAATTAGAAGAAAAATCATCTTTCATGTCAAAGGAATGCCTTCCAATTTCTTCCCTATCTGAATATATCTTGGCCTACCTGGGTGATGATTTTTGGCTCCTTACTCACTGTCTATTGTATTCTAGTTTATGCCTTCATTTTTGATGGGCAACTTTCATATTCTTTTTTTCTGGTTTTGAAAATGTGTTACTTCTTTCAGGGCCTTTAGGTTCTGAAGATGTCTTTCCTCGAAAGAGGACTGAATGCTAGAGAGGTCCTCACCAAACTGAAGAACCCTCGCCACTGGGTCTAAATAAGATCAAGTGCCCTCTGAGAGGCAGCAGGAAAGTGGCATGCATGAAAAAAAAAAATAGTTGGACTGTAAAGGAAATAAAGAGATAGTTAAATACGCCCTTATGGTATCACGTACACACTTTTAATTCTACTGTTTATTTTTTTCTGTTTCTCTGAAATTACATTTAACCGGAAGTGTGATAGCTGTTATGTAAATGCAAAAATGCATTCCATTTCATTTCTAGAACTGACTCTAGATGCTTCTAAGGGGTGGGGTGGGCTATGTGGCTGGGCACGGGGTCAGCATAGTAAATGGGAGAAGGAGAGGGACAACAAATGAGCCCCAGTCCCTGAAGGTCTTTGGGGACTGGGCGTTTCTGGGGCATAGAATGTGAACTTGACATACTGTACGTAATCTGGCATTTGTTTTTCTGGCACTGGAAAATTTTCATTTAGTAAATAATGCAAATTATACCTTAAGAAATGTTACTGTTCTGACAGAAACTGACAAAAGCCAGGCAATTGGAAGTGACAGGAAAGCTGAAGCACTTCACTGAATGTGCTGCCATCTAGCCATGATCTCATTGTGTGCTGCTCCACTCACTGATCACAGAGACACTGAAGTCATTCAGCATGCAGGATGGAGAGTGTGCAAAATGCAGTGTAGAAGGCAGGGAATCAGCTAAGTCTTTCATTTTTATTGGCCATGAACACACCCTAGCAGTCCATAAACTAAATGTTGATACATATTAGATTAAAGATAATGTTAATAATTCATTGAAAAGCTACTTTAAAAAGAGTGTTATAGTAGCAATCATTGCTTTAAATACCACACTCACCATTTTCACCTATTTGGTAGCTCCTCGTGGTACACAAGATAAAGCTTAAACACCTTAGTAGAGGATTAAACCCTCTAGCCCAGCGTCCATCCCTTACCCGTCTTTTCTACTGCAGCTCTTGCTTGTTCCAAGGGATGTTCTGTACTTTGGCCAGGCATTCAGTCTTACAGATTCTCAAATGTACCATCGTTTCTGCTTCTCTCAGGGCTTTCGTGCAGGGTTCCCCCTCCACTTGCGAACTCCTTTTACTACTTAACCTTCAGAACCTGGTTCACACATTGCCGAGAAGTTTCTACTGATGCTCTCAAGCAGTGCTGATTCTCTCTCTGTGTCAACGTTGTGAGCAGCGCATACCTGCATTTTGTACTTACCATACATTACTGTAATTAGTTTTTGCATTTATTTTTTTCTGCCAGAATCAGAATTTCTTGTAGCCTGGTGACATTTAAATTCAATAGGATCCAGTTTATTGTGTGTGTAGGTTTAAATATATATATACCATATATATACCATTGTGTAGCTATACATATATATATATATATATATATATATATATACATCTACACACACAAAAACTGGATCCTATTGAATTTATTCATATATATAAATATACACATAAAATATATATTTAAATATATATAATATATGTTTATATATATTTAAATATAATATATGTTTATATATTTAAATATATATAATACATGTTTATATATATTTAAATAGATATATATGTTTATATATATATATATTTTTTTTTTTTAGCTCTTCCTACATGTATTATTTTTGAGTTTTTGCTGAGACTCAGGAACTTAAAGCTTTCAAAGTCTGGAATGCAAATAATAATCAACAGTCAAGCCAGTATCCTACGGCCAGTGAAAATATCCTCAGGAATAATGGGGAAATCTATATATTCTCAGATGAAGGAAAATGAAGAGACTTTGTTGCCAGAAAACCTGCCCTAAAGGAATGGCTAAAGAAAGTTATCTGTCAAGGTTGTGGTAAGGTACAACTGCATCACCACACTCTCCAGTCTGGATGACACAGTGAAACCCTGTCTCAAAAGAAAGGAAAAGAAAGAAAGGTATCTCATTGGAAAGGAAATGATTAAAAATAGATCTCTTCAACATCAGGAAGGAAGAAAAAGACATAGCAAAAACATTTGTACTCTTGAGATTGCTAAATTATGTTTGAAGGTTGAAGCAAAAATTGCAACATTCTGAGGTGGATGTAAGTGTATGTAGAGGAAGTATTTAAAATAGTTATGTTACAAATGGGGGAAGATAAAGGGATGCAAAGTGGGGAGGTAAGGTTCCTATATGTTACTCAAACTGGTAAAATGATGACACCAGTAAGCTGTGGAAGTTATCAATACATAATATAATATCTAGAGAAACTATTAAAAATTATACAGAGAGATGCACTGAAAAACACTTTACATAAATCAAAACAGAATTCCAAAAAGTGTTAAAATAGCCTGTAAGAAGTATGGGAAAGAGAAAAACACAAAGAGAACAAACAGAAAATAAAATAGCAGAAATTCTAAAATACCAATAATTATATTAAAGTTAAATGGTTTAAATGTACAACTTACAATACAGAGAAGAGATCAGCAGAATTGTTTAAAAAACATGACCCAACTATATACTGCCTATGAGAAGCTCACTTTCAATATAACGATAGAGGCAGATGGAGAGTAAAATGATGGGAAAAGATGTATCATGCAAACTTTAATCAAAGGAAAACAAGAGTAGCTGGTTCTTTGAAAAAGTTAACAAAGCTGACAATCTAGCAAGTCTGACGAAGAAAAGAGAAAAGACACAAATTACCAATATTGTAACTAGGCAGCTTGACTTCAAAATGCATTTTAAAACTTTTTTTCCCCTCTTCTCTTGGTTTTCAAGATACAACCTTGAAAAGCTGCAGAAACCTTTTCCCCAGCCTTACCACAGACTCCACATCCCTGCCTTTTTCACCATATATACTCTCTTCACCTTTATCTAACTATATACTAGTATCTGATTATTGTGCCTTCTTAGATGTTCCAGGGACTAATCTTGAAACAGGCAGACCAAGCTTGGAGACCCAACTGCAAAATTTCAGAGATTACTTCAAGGTGGCTAGTTAAAAACCTGGTCACTCCTGCTCAGGAACTTAAAGCTTTCAAAGCCCTGAATGGAAATAATAATCAGCAGTCAAGCCAGTATCCTATAGCCAGTGAAAATATCTTCAGGAATGAAGGGGAAGTCAAGATATTCTCAGATGTCTTGACTCACCATCCAGGTAGTCTGAGACCCAAGATAGCTACCAGAACAAGACACACAGATATTATACTTAGTAGAATTCTTGCATGCCTTCTTTATCAAGTTTTCCCTTTTTAAACCTCTGCCATTCCCACAAAACCAAAGTGATTGCTTTGGGTGAGAATCCAACCATTTCCCTTTACTAGTTTTGGTTAGTAAAATGACTTACTTTCTACCAGACCTTATTTTTGTTAACCGGACTCTGCAAGTGGTGGACATCTGGACCTGATTTGGTTACAATAGTTGCAATATCAGGAATGAAAGAGGAGCTATCACTACAGACCCTGTAGACATCAAAAGGGTAATACAACTTAGATGAAATGGGCCACTTCCTCAAAAATACAAATTCCTACCATTCACCCATCATGAAATAGACAATGTCTAAAAGCCCATAACTATTGAAAACTGAATTCATCATTTAAAAACTTTCAGAAAATAAATATTTAGGCCCAGAGGGCTTCACTGGAGAATTTTACCAAGCATTTAAAGAAGAATGAATAGTTTTATACAACCTCTTCCAGAAAATAGGAGAGAACACTTTGCAATTCACTTTAGGAAGCTGGTATTACCCAGATATGAAAACAAAACAAAAACATTGCAAAAAAGAAAAAATATATGCCAATAGCCATCATTAATATAGACACAAAAATCCTTAACAAAATAGTAGTAAACAGATTTCAAGCTAAAATAATTATATACCATGACAAAATGGTCTATTCCAGCAATGCAAGGCTGGTTCCACCATTCCTATTCAACATAGTGCAGGAAGTTCTAATCAATGCAGTAAGGCAAGAAAGGGAAATAAAAAGCATACAGATAGAAAGAAAGCTGTTACTATTTGCTGATGACATGATTTTCTACACAGAAAACCTTAAGTGAGCTACAAAGATGAAAAAACACAAAAGTAACTCTTAAAACTGGTGAGTGGCTGGGTGTAGTGACTGATGACTGTCATCCCAACATGATGGGAGGCCAAGGCAGGAAGATAGCTGGAGCCTAGGAGTTCAAGACCAGCCTGGAAAATATGGAGAGACCTTATCTCTCCAACAGCAATAACAAATGAGCCAGGACTAGTGGTGCATGCCTGTCATCCCAGCTACTCAGGAGGCTGAGGCAGGAGGACTGCTGGGGCTTAGGAGGTTGAGACTGCAGAAGGTTGTGTTTGTGCCACTACCTGTGTGCCACTGCACTCCAACCTGGGTGGCAGAGTGAGACCCTGGGTCAAAGGAACAAGCAAAAAACTAATAATTGAGTTCATTAAGGTGGCAGGATACAAGATAAACATTTAAATTATCAATTGTATTTCTATATACCAGTAATGAATCTGCAGACATGAACTTTAAAAATACAGTACAATTTGCCTTAGCTCAAAAACATGAAATACTTATATAAATCCAATAAAAAATTTACAAAACTTGTATGTTGAAAATGATATATTATTGATGAAATAAATTTTAAAAATCTAAATAAATGGAGAAAAATATTTGAAAGTCACAGCATAGTAAAGATACCGATTCTTCCCAAATTGATTGATATACAGGTTTAAAGCAATTCCTATCAAAATCCCAGCATGATTTTTTTCATATATAGATGAAACTATTCTAAAATTTATACAGAAACCAAGGAAGTAGAGTAGCTAAAACAGTATTGAAAAAGAAATAATAAAGTGGGAGGAATCAATTTACCCAATTTCAAGACTTACTGCATGGTTACTCTGTGGCTATCAACGGCGTGATAGAAACACAGATGAATGGAACAGAAGAGAGAACCCCCCAAATTGACCCAAATAAATATACCCAGTTGTCAACAGATATGCAATTTCTCTCAACAGAGAAAAAAGATGCTTTTCAACAAATTTTCCTAGAGCATTTGGCAAAAAGGGAATGTCAAACTAAGTCTCACACCTTACATGAAAATTAACGCAAAATATATCATGGGCTTAAATGTAAAATAGAAGACTTTTAGAAGAAGAAAGCATTAGAGAAAAGCTTTGGAATATCTGGCTAGGAAAAGGTTCTTAGACTTTACATAATCACAATCCATAAAAGGAAAAAATAAAATGATATATCAGTGATATATTGGACTATATCAGAATTTAAACTTTTGCACTGTGAAATACTTTTTTTTTCTTCCTTTTTTAAGAGAGCCTTGATTCCCCAGGCTGGAGGGCAGTGGCATGATCTCAGCTCACTGCAATTTCTGTCTCCCAGGTTCAAGCGATTCTCCTGCCTCAGCTTCTGGAGTAGCTGGGGCTACAGGTTCAGGCCACTGTGGCTGGCTAATTTTTGTATTTTTTTTTTCTTCGTAGAGACTGGGTTTTGCTGTGTTGGCTAGGTCTCAAACTCCTGACCTCAAAAGATCTACCCACCTCAGCCTCCCAAAATGCTAGGGTTACAGGTGTGAGCCACCATGCCCAGCCTAAAACCCTTTTAAGAGAATAAAAAGAATAACTACAGACTGGAAGAAAATATTTGCAAACTACCTATCTAACAGAGGACTAGTATTTAGAATATATAATGAATTTTCAAACTCAACAGTAAAACTTCCAAACAACTCAATTAGAAATAGGTAAAAGTCATGGGCATTTTACTGAAGAGGTTATACAGAAGGCAAATAAGCACATGAAAAGATGTCCAACAGCATTAGCCATCAGGAAAATGCAAATCAAAGCCACAGTGAGTTATCACTACAAACATGTTGAAACAGCTAAAATAAAAAATAATGATAACAGCAAATTCTAGTGAGGATGCAGAGAAATTGGATTACTGGTGAGAATGTAAAATGTTATAGCCACTCTGGAAAATGGTTTGTCAGTTTCTTAGAAAATAAAGCATGCCTTATCATACTCCTGGGCATTTATCCCAAGTAAACAAAAGCTTATGTTCACACAAAAACCCATACGTGAATGTTCATAGAGCTTTAAATAGCCCCAAACTGGACACAACTGAGATGTCTTTTGTTGGGTGAATGTTTAAGGAAACTGTGGTCCATCTATACCATCAAATACTACTTAGCAGTGAGCTATTAATACATGCAACTACTTGACTGAATCTTCAGGGAATAGATTAAAGGGGGAAAAAGCCAGTACCAAAAGATTACACACTGTATAATTCCACTTGCATAACATTTTTGAAATGAAAAAATTATATAAATGGAGTATAGATTTGTGGTTAAGGGTGCGGAGTGGGAGGGAAGTGGGCGTGGCTATTAAAGAGCAGTAAGAGTATCCCTGTGAGGGATACTCTGTGCTTTGCCTGTATCATTGTCAATATCCTGGCTGTGTTATTGTGTAATAGTTTTCCAAGATGTTACCATTGAAGGGGATTGGATAAAGTGCATATAGAACCTCTCTGTCTTTTTTCTTACGACTTTCACATTAAGTTTACAACGATCTCAAATAAAAAATATTAATTAAAAAATGGGGAGGGGAGTATGAACAAAAATAACAGAGGAGAAGATCACAGAATATAATTGTAGAAGATGCCTTAAAAGGCCAGGGACTGATTTAAAAGCGGGGAGAAACGGTAAAATCTAAGCTGAGATTCTGGAAAGGGTCAGGAATTCGCGGCACTTTAAGTCTATGAAAGTGGGAATGAAGAACAATTAAAAGAACATTGAAAGGATAACAAATAATTGCTAATCAGTCCCCAGTGTTCTCACCCACCCTGCATAGCCTGGGAACTGCCTCTCCCACCTGCCTCCCTCCCTACTTCCCCAGGAGGAAGACTGGAGGGGTTGTGCTAACCACAGGGGTGTGACTGTAGTCCCCGTGCATAGCTGAGGATGGGTATGATGAAAATGGGGGTTAAGCGAAAAGACAATATGAGGCTTCTCCTCTTTCTCATACTTAAATCTCAGAACAATGGCACCCAGGTTTATACCCCTAAGGCAGGAGATTAAAAGACCTTTCTGGGGAATTTGACCCGCCCAAGAAAAGAGACCTATAAATACCAAGAACCAGGGCTTTTCTAAGCCAATCTGTCTAGAACTGTGCTGTCTAATATGGTAGCCACTGGCAACATATATGGCTACTGAGCAGTCAGACTAATCAGGTTAGTCTGATTTGCGATGGGCCTTATATGTAAAGTACATTCTGAATTTCAAATACCTAGTATAAAATATTAATTTTTATTACCATATTGAAATAATATTTTTGATATATTGGGTTAAGTAAAAGATATTATTAAAACAGCTTTAAAATGAATAAGAGACTGAATATCTTCCAGATCGAAAACAGGAAAAGCAACTTTGATGGCATCTCAGTGCTTTCTTTTATTAATTGATCTAAAGCAGCACCAACCGTATCAACACAAAGGGAGTGATTAGCCAGGAAGGAGAAAAATAGTTGTGACCACATATATCTGACTTACGTGATGTATCTCTTTCTTGCTGGTTTCTATTAAAGAGAGTTTTTTAAAAGGCATAATCTGCTGAATGACAGTAGGCAGGCTATCTGGGCATCCCTATGTATTTGATCCTCCCATGTTTATCTTAAACTTGTCTCTTTGGGTGAGAGTGACATAGACATTTGCCATAGCAAGGAGGTTCTATATGTATCAGTAAGAGTGCATCCAGTATGTTTTGGATCGTCCAGTGAGTCATTCTGTCTGGATCGGAATCCCATATCAACTTAGGAACTGTGATTCAGGTCAAGTAATTTAACTCTCTTTGCCTCTGTTTCCTCATTGGTAAAACAGGAATCAAAATAATAAAACCCCTCCCTATTTTTCTTTGTATCTAATTTTATTATCATACAGTTAGATAAAAAGTACAAAATAGTAGTACTCTTAAGGTCATTGTGAAGATTGCATGCTTCAATGTGGGAAAAAATGCTTGGATGGTGCCCAGCACATAGTAAACATTATATAAATGCTGCCTATTATTATTATCACTTGGGGCTAAGGGCTCCAGTATTATCTCTGACCCTTAGGCCAGCCTGTAGGTAAGTACGGTTGTCGTCTAAGACTCTGAGTCTTAGAGAAGATGCTGCTCAAGTGGGCTACAAAGTCACTTGAAAACCTGATTTTTTTTCCATTATACAGTCATGTCTCATAAATCTTAGCACCCTATTACTGAAAGAAGCCCTTTAGATTATCCTAGGAGGTTTCTGAACTTGTCTGCGGAGTGACTGGTTAAGGGTTGGTCTCTGGAGTCCAAAAATACCATGTTTGAATCCCAGCCCACCACTCAGAGCAGCTGGGTGGGCGTGGATGTGCTCTTTAACTCCCTTTCTCTAATGTGCTGCCTCCCTCATAGGCTGTTAGGAGGATTAAATTAGATAATGTATGAAAAGTTCTTGGCATACTAAGTGCTCCACAATTATTAATTTTTATGATTATGGTTTTATTGTGAATATGAACTAGGTCTGCTGCTAGTTAGTAGCAGAGGTACAACTGGAACTATGGCAGGTCTTTTTATCCAGTGCTTTCTCTTCTCCATTTTGCTATCTAATTGGTTAGTTTTCATTCATCCTTTTGTCTACATTTATAAAGTCAGGGTTGTTAGCAAAGATTTTAGAAAAACATTTTCCAAGGGTATTTTTGAACTGCCAAGTCCAGAGATTTAGGATGCGGCTTGATGCTGAAGTAATTGGCTCCCTTAGTCTTGCATTATTCAAAGTTCTCTTTCAGCATATAAGGTTGAGAACCATGAGAAGAACTCTCACATGTTAGTAATTGCTTTATGGAATAACTTACCTCCTAAAAACACATGTTTTTCAGCTGCAACTGGTTCCTTTCCTCTCTGTGCCGTTTTGAGAATCTCCTCATTATTTATAATCACAATCTTATTTTCTGAGTTTCTCCTTTTAACTATTTCCTCAAGTCCCATCACTTAATATTTTCATTTCTGTTTATCAACTAGTTGGGGAAGTGGTATACTTGTTAGCACTGATGAGTTTCTTAGGTAAAATAGAGAAATGGTTTAATCTTAAAGATTTTGTGTCTGTCAGAGAATTGTGGCATTGTAAAAGATGCCTGAAGCAAGCTGTGCACTACTTACTGCCGTTATATCACGCCTACACACAGTGCATAATCAGAGATTAATTCAGAAATTCACATTAATATGTTGAGCTATAAGGACAAGAATGAGATGTTTTAATACCTCCATAAATGCAGTGTGTGTGTGTGTGTGTGTGTGTGTGTGCGTGTGAATTGTATTGCTTTGGCTATGAACAAGACAGATCTCAACAGTGTTCTAATATCGATAAGTAGGTGTTTTCGAAATTTCTTCTAAATTGATTTCTCCTCTTCCTGATGGTTAACCAGATAAATTATTATTACAGCTTTTGCTTTCCCAATGTGGAAGAAACAAAAGGACTAATAGTTTTTCCAAAATAACTGAGAGAACATTAGGATATGGAAATGCAAATATATTTCCATTTTATCATAAAGAAGTTTGACATTTTTCCCTGTTACTTAGCATTAATTAAAACTGATGTTTTACTAGCACCAGAGTAAGAAAGGTAAATATTTTGTTATAAGAATTTTATTCCCTGAGAGAAATCCCTAATGGCACCTTGCAGTTCACTTACCACTCTTCTTTTGGTTTACGTGGTTCTTCTGTTTGGTTATTGGGCTGCTTTACAATGAAAATCAAGCTAAACTTTTCAGCTCCTTTTTTGAGTTCTTTTGTTTCAACTGGAGATGAGAGAAAAGTAACTGTAGGAAAGAAAACTAATTTCCTCTTTACCCTTTATGGTCCTTAGGTTGGGACAGACCCTGTAACAAGAGAAAAACAAACAGCAGTTAAAAACATGTATATCTCATGCAAACATGGGAGACACCCAGAGATATGAATACATCTCGAAGAGGTGGCTATGAGTTCAGGCTCAAATACCATTGGCCACTGAAACAAAGAAAAGAATGGTGTGGGGGATAGTCCGTGGTGGAGGGATGCCCAGGAAAAGAAGGTTTGTTATGCAGATTTAAGTTGGTGTCTTCTCCATTGGTAAGAGTCTCTAGTGATTTCGTCATCCTTCTCTTCCTGGTACAGAGAGGGAGACACCCTTATGAATAGAGATTTCCTTTATAGATATAAATTCTTTTTACAAAAGGATGGCTTCTATTCTGTTTTCAGATCTTCTCCTGTAATTGTAGTCTCTCAAAATAATCAGCTCAAAATCATCCTTATGCTAAAGAAGCATATCGTGGGGAGACATATTCTGGTTTACCAGCTATCCGTTCTTTCCCCCTCATAATGGACCCCAACTTGAGCCAGGAGAGCTTTGTATTCTTCATCCATCCGACAATCAGAAGTTATAAATTGCTTTCTGTCCAGCACCATGTTAGGTACCACAAATACTACAGAAAGCACATTGGACAATTCCTGGATCTCAAGAAACTTCAGATCTCTTTTCCTCATTTTCTTTTTCTTTTTTCCCTTCTTCTAACAACTTTCCAAATAATTTGAAGCTGTTTACTAAATTAAAGATACTCTATAAATAATAGAATAATTACTGAAGAAACAGAAACATGACCATCTTTAGTAGTATAAATTGATAGGCCCATGGAATAAAGTAAATTTGGTTGTAGATATCCAGCAACTAAGCAGAAAAGAAATGATTTGGCTTATGTAACCTCCTTGTCTGACCAGAGAAAGCATTCCAGTTTTTCCATGCAGGTGAAATCTCTCTGTGATCAAAACCAAAGGGGTAATGTATTGCTTACAAAGTAAATATTGACTTTGGTGTGTCTTTCAAACACAGGAATAGGTGTTGGGAGGTCTCTCTGTTTACTATTGTGTTTCTAGAGTTTGGCACAGTGCCTGGCTCATAGTAGGTACATGTTGCATAGTTGTTAGATTTAATTGAACTATTCAGTAGATCATTTTGCACTGACTTTTGATAACAATGATAAAGTGCTGTATACTCCATGCCTTTGAATATTGTTTTGTCTCTCTCAAGAAAGCCATCCTTCCATCCCTTGCTCTTCTCCTTCTCCTCCTTCAGGTCTCAGGTTTAATTCAAGTTTATTTGTTTTAGTAACTCTAGAATGATCTGCTCCTTTCTTTCTTTTTTTTTTTTTTGAGACAGAGTTTCACTCTTGTTGCCCAGCATGGAGTGCAATGGCATGATCTCAGCTCAATGCAACCTCGGCCTCCTGGGTTCAAATCTCCTGCCTCAGCCTCCTGAGTAGCTGAGATTACAGGCACCCACCATGACACCCAGCAAATTTTTGTATTTTTTGTAGAGACAGGGTTTTGCTGTCTTGGCCAGGCTGGTCTCAAACTCCTGACCTCAAGTGATCTGCCTGCCTCGGCTTCCCAAAGTGGTGGTATTTCAGGCCTGAGCCACTATACCTAGCCTGCTCCTTTCTTTTACAACTGTTCTCTGAGCTTGAAAGGTTTCACTTCCTATGGGGGCCTTTGACTCATGCCCATCTCCTCCCATAGCTTCCAGGAGGATAAGATCACCTTTGTACCCTCACCCATTGTGCCTGGCACTTGTTATACTTATAAATACTTTGTTCAGTGAATGAAAGTAATTAATTACTAAACAATGTAGTGAGATGTGCTTTTAATGAGCTTCGATTGAAAATTGGATAATGGATTAAAATGAAAGTAAGGTTAAATATAATAATGGTGACAATGATAATGATGATAAAAATGACGAATTCTACCATGTGCTGGGTTTTTGTGTAAATTATCTCACTGAAGCCCCCTAATAACTTAATGAGGAAGGCAAAGTTATTATCCCAATTTTTCCAAATAGGAAAATGAGTGTAGTGAAGATTGATGATGACTTGGATACAAACATGCACCTATTCGGTTGGTAGAGCCCAGGATTCAAACCCAGTTCCCTAACCTCTATGCAAAATTATATCCCTATGCTATGTTACTAAAGCATTCTCAAGTCCACAATCTGGAGGAACAGAATTATCTGTCCTCATGTGTCCTGAGTAGTGTGACAAGTTACCCTGTGACAGCCCAAAATAGCAACTTTCCCCCATCACTTCACAGTAAGGCTTCAGCCTTGTTTCTATTCAGGAACACAAGATGCCCATGGTGTAAATGTGTGTTCCCGTGTCCTGAAGTGTTGGTGGTTCCAGGGACAGCGGGGATGCAGTGAAGACATGACTGCTTATGGTGTTCTGGTATTCCTTATCATTCCAAATGACAGCACCAGAAGCCATATGATTCTTTCCTTTCCCTATCAACAGGGCTGGAGAGAGATGTTCTTTTCACTCATCCCCTTTTAAAGCACAGGCCCCTAGCTGAACGCCCTTTGCTGCAGTTCCGTTTATAAGGAGTATCACAGACTTCATTTGAAAACCTGATGTTTATTGCAATGCAGAGCAGCCACATTATTGTCAGACAAATTAAATGATTCAGTGTAGTAGCTCTGAAAATGTGTGGAATCATGTTTATCGACACTCAAATTCAAAGGCGCAAAATCGCATCTTTACATTGGTAACTTATTCATAATATTCCTTTTCTACCTTGCTAATTTTATTGTTAGAAACCAATCCAAATCCCATTTTTAGGATGAAGCGTTCAAAAGGATGATATTTAACTATTGTGACTGTGATGGAGGCCAAGCAGGAAAGCAAATCCAGTATCTCACTGGTGTCTCCTGCCTTCTAGTTTCATGTATAAAGATTTGGGAATGGCCAGATTTTTCTTCAAAGCCTTGATTATTCCTTTTTAAACATGTAATATTGACCCAGCAGGAAGCATTCAGGTTAGTTTGGGCTTTCACTTCATGATTGCTGAGCTTTTCTGCAAGCTGTTTTTCCTTCATAGACTCTCTTTCCAGGAACAGAAGGAACATTCTTCACAATTCTAGTCCCTTTAAAGAATGACTTCGTTGGCTCAAAGAGGATCTTGCGGTTATTAGCAGCAAAAATGAATTATCCTAAAGCGAACTCTTTTTTCAAGTCCTAGAACACGGAAGGTTAATGACCAACTTGCTTTGAGGAGAGAAATATGAAAAGCAGAATTGCCACGTCTGCTGAAGAGCTAATCAAGCATATTGTTCCCTTGATTCTAGAAAATTGTAATGCGCTTGAAAAAAGGTTGAAAAGATGCCCATGGTATAAATGTGTGTTCCTGTGTCCTGTAGTGTTGGTGTTTCCAGGGACAGCGGGGATGCGGTGAAGACATGGCTGCTTGTGGTGTTCTGGTGTTCCTTATCATTCCAAATGACAGATGGTTCCCTCTGCTGGCTGAACTGAAATTCAGCCCTCCATGCTGAGACAGTTTGGGAGGAATCACCAATGGTCTCACTGATTATTAAAACATAGTTTTGAGTTTCATTCTTAAAGATCTAACCTCATCTATGATAAGCTTAAGCGTAGTCCAGAACTGGTAATTAATTTATTTCCTTCCTTCCTTCCTTCCTTCCTTCCTTCCTTCCTTCCTTCCTTCCTTCCTTCCTTCCTTCCTCCCTCCCTTCCTCCCTCCCTTCCTCTTTTCTTCCCTTCCTCCCTTCCTCCTTCCTTTAATCCTAGAAAAGAAACAAGTACAGATGAGCAGAAAAAGTAGTATAATGTACTCTCACTCTCCCAAAACGAGTATCTTGTTTGGTCAGATTTGCTTCCAGTGTTGTTTTTTCCTTTTTAAAGAAGCTATTGTAAAACTAAGTTCATTTTCAACAGTAATGTCCTGTCCTTCCCTCCACCCTCCACTTTCTTTGCTGCCTGTACTCCCTGCCCAAAATTCGCTACCATAAATTTGGGATGTATTTGACTAGTCAGTTGTTTATACTTTTACATACATATATGTGTATCCACAACAGCAGCCCCCAACCTTTTTGGCACCAGGGACTGGTTTTGTGGAAGATAATTTTTCCTTGGATGGGAAGTTGGGGGATGGTTTTGGGATGAAACTGTTCCACTTCAGATCATCGGGTGTTAGAGTCTCATTGTAAAGCATGCAGCCTAGATCCCTCACATGCACAGTTCACAGTAGGGTTCCTGCTCCTATGAGAACATAATGTCCCTGCTGATATGACAGGAGGCAGAGCTCAGGCGGTAATGCTCCCTTGCCCACCACTCACCTCCTGCTGTGTGGCCCTGTTCCTAACAGGCCACAGAGTGGTACTGGTCTGCCACCTGGGATTTGGGGACCCCGATCTACGATGAATACATATTATTGGGTTTATATGTTTAACATTTTCCTTTGTGTTGCTTTTCTGCACATGACATTTATGAAACATGCACACTAATACCTATAAAACCAATCTATTCTTTTTAACAGCCACATAGCCTTTAATCATTTAAATATTACGTATTTTATTTACCCATTTCCCTTTAAGGGTGACTTTTAGGTCATTTTCAAGTTTTGTTATACTGAAAAAGTGCCACAGTAATCATTTTAGCATATGTCTCCTTATAGGTGTGTTTTTTAACCCTGGTATATCGCCCAAGAAGAGTCAGTATGCCATGGCATATGTGTACTGTCACTTCTGACAATGCAGAAATTGCTCAATAAAATAATATACCGATTCATGATTCTGCCAGAAGTAAACTAGCATAATATGCTGTTTTTTCTCACATCTTGGACAACACTGAATTTTGTCAGCTTTTTCATATTAACTAATCTGATAGAAAGAAGGTAGAATCCCATTATTTTCATTTGTATTTTCCTCATGTTTAGTGAGTGTATTTGTCTGTTTTCATGCTGCTGATAAAGACATACTGGAGACTGGGCAATGTACAAAAGAAATAGGTTTAATGGACTTAAAATTCGACATGGCTGGGGAGGCCTCACAATCATGGCAGAAGGCAAGGATGAGCAAGTCACATCTTACGTGGATGGCAGCAGGCAAAGAGAGAACTAGTGCAGGGAAACTCCTGTTTTTAAAACCATCAGATCAAGAACAGCACAGGAAAGACTCAGCCCCTTGGGATGATAATTAAATCAAATTACCTCCCACCAGCTTCCTCCCATGACACATGGAATTGCGGGAGTTACAATTCAAGTTGTAAAACCATATCAGTGAGGTTGAACTTCTTTTCTTATGTCCATGGTTCATGTCCATGTTTCTTATGTCCATGGTTCAATATCCAGGGTTCATTATTTCTTCTTTTCCTTATATATTCTGGTTACTTATTCCCTTTCTGTTAAATATGTTGCTAGTATCTTTGGCTGATCTGGCATTTGAGAAGATGATTTCTTCAGATGATCAGTAAAGTTAAATTGTTATAGTATCTAATTTAATTCTATGTAGTACCAAGAAGTCAGGCGTATCTCTACCTTCAATCTATTGCAAATCCTTTTGGATCTGCTTTCAAAATATTCAGCATAGGACTGACCTATTTTCACTATCCTGTGTGCTACCTGGCTAGCACCTTTATTCACCAGGATACCTGAAGGAGCCTTTCAAAGTAGCCTTGCTTTTCAGTTTATTCTTACCAAATAGCCAGAGAAAGCCTATTAAAATGTAAGTCAGGTCTTAGTTCGCCTCTGCTTAAAACAAGGCAATGGCTTCCTACCTTGCCCCAAGTCAAAGCCTAAGTTCCTAGAGTGGCCCGTGAGGTCCAGCACCCTCCAGCTCCCCGTCACCACTCTGACTGGGTTTCCTGCCACTCTCCCCTGGCTATTCCAGCCACAATGGCCTCCCTGCTGTTCTAACATACCACCATGCACCTGCCTGGGACCTTTGTACTTTTTGTTCTCTCTGCCTAGAATTTCTTCATCCAGAGCCATCATCATGGCTGTCTTCTGTACCTCAAATCTTCCCTGGGACACTACCCTTTCAGTGAGATCTTTCCTGATCTCCCTGCTCAAAAATGTAACAGTCACCCCAAACTCACTGTACTGATTTCCTAGGGTGGCGGTAACAAAGTACCATACACTGAGTGGCTTAAACAACATAGATGTGTGATTTCAGGCCACACATCTGAAATCAAAGTGTCACCAGGGCCATGCTCCCTATGAAATCTGCAGGGTAATCTCCCTTTGCCTCTTCCTAGCTTCCGGTGATTTTCTGGCAATCCTTGGCTTGTGGCTACATAACTCCAGTCTCTGCCTTTGTCCTCACATAGCGTTCCTTCTCCCCTATGTCTTTGCGTGTTTACGTGGTCATCCTCTTATATCCAGTCATATTAGATTAGAGGCCTGCCCACCCTATTCCAGTATGACTTCATCTTAATTTAAATAATTATATCTGTATCAATCCTTTTATCAAATAAGGTCACATTCTCAGTACTGAAGGTTAGGACTTCAACATATCTTTGTTCCTGATGGGGAGGGGTTGCGGTAGGAGAATTCAACCCATAACACTCTCCATCTCCCTTCCTATTATGTGTTTCTCCAGAGTGCTTACCACTGTTTAACCAACCATGTATTTTACATATGCATTTTGTTTGTCTGTCTCCTCTTCCAGAAGGTAGACAGCATGACGGCCAGATCATGTTCACTGCTATAGAGAATAGTGCCTGACACCTTAGTAGAATCGGAATAAATAGTTGTTAAATGAACAGTTATCCACTTTCAATTACTACATTGAGCTGACTGTGTAACATGATGTGGACCAAAATTATTAGATTAAAAAAAGAGAACAACCTTTAGATGAGATCCTGGGGAATGAATTGGTGTTTGTGATATTTTTATTTCAAAGAAAGGTGCATGAAGGACACCCAGAGGTAGAGGTCAGAGCAGTGAGTTACCAACCAGTGTGGGGATTAGTGCATTGTCATTGAGTGATTTATGGGCAGTGAGGTCTCAATGGCCTCCATGTTACTTGTCCACTTTGGAGTTATCCCTGCAAGTAAGGTGGGTCATGGGGCTTTCACTTCGCCCTAGCGTCTAACATGTGACAGAAACTGTGCTTGGTTCTTTATTCTCATTTAGGAAAACACCATCCTTTTCATAAATATACCCTTCAAATATTATTATACCCATTTGATAGCGATGGAAAGTGAGGCTCAATGAAGTTGACTGGCTACATAGGACACAGAAATAGTGAACCCATTACTAGGATTCAAACTCAGGCCAGTGGAGCAACAACGAAAAAAACCCATGTTCCTTTCCCTGTCATATTCCTTCAGATTTTTGTGGACTCCAGCATTTCAAGGGATAGTGAGTAAAGTGGCCCACACATGACTCTTCAGACAGATGACTTGGCAAAGACCACCAGAAAACCAGACACTCTTCCTACCAGACTCATGGGACAGCCTCATCCTTTTGCAATATGGAAAGCCCCAGTGGCAGGACTTGTCAGTTCTTGAGGAGGGTCAAATGATGTGGCTAAACCAACCCTGGACTATGAATCAGGAATGAATAATTAAGGCATGGTTCTGCCACTTTTCTAGTGTGATCATGTATGAACCACTTATACCCCTTTGAGCCACAATCTCCCATGTGCAGACTAACGACGATGCCTGCAAAAATCACATGTGTACCTTTATTCTGCCCTTTTAACAAACCTATGTGGAAATACTCAGTATTCATGGTGAATGTTCCTAATGAAATTGTACCTAAAGCCATCTGGACCACTGCTGAAATAATTATCTGAATTTCTTGTTCTTGGTGTAGGTATCCTGGGAATATCTGCCTGCTTAGACCCTCTATAAAAGCTCTGTGCATCCTGCCTCCTGAGGACTCTGAAGACGTAGCAGTCTTCTGAAAGGTAGGGTTTACTTAATTTCGATTTTTTTCTTTTCAAAGAGTTTGAAATAATTGACCTGCTATGGGCATCCTTATAATGGTAGTAATGTTCTATGTACATGTAAAATAGAACTTTTAAAATGGTAAAATTTCAGGGCTAGATTCCCTTGGAGAATTTACCCTCTTTCAACTTCTATTTGTAGCTGCCATTTAAAAAATTGGGGTATAAATATTATGTCAGTTAAATAAAAGAGTGATGACTTCACTTTCTGAAGAAAGCATTACCTTTCTTTTCCATGAAATGTAGCTTACCTGTTACCAGATTGACATGCCATTATATTATCCTCCCCCCAGCAGACAGTTACACATAGTTAATAATTTTGATGTGTAAAAAGTAAGGTTAAACAAAGTCAAGTTGTTATGCTTTGCCTGGCTTTGAGAACTCCAGTGGAATGGAAGTGAAATGAGGAGCAGTGGGAGGCGGCTGTTATAAGACAGATTTTCCAATGGCATTAGGGATTGTTCCTGGTCAGAGGAAGTCCTAGTGGCATATGCTGGGACAGAGTGTGAAGGGGAGGTCTTACAAAGAGACTTGAAGTTACAGTAAAATAATCACTTGTCTGTATGCATCTTTGAATGATTTCACTGGATATGTTAAATATGTATTTTTTAAAATAGCAAAGGACCTGTAATCCTGTCACTTTGGGAGGCCCAGGTATGTGGATCACTTGAGTTCAGGAGTTCGAGGCCAGCCTGACCAACATGGTGAAACCCTGTCTCTACCGACAATACAAAAATTAGCCAGGCGTGGTGGTGGGTGCCCGTAATTCCAGCTACTTGGGAGGCTGAGGCAGGAGAATCACTGTAATCCCAGTTACCTAGGAGGCGGAGGTTGCAGTGAGCCAAGATTGTGCCATTGCACTCCAGCCTGGGTGACAGAGTGAGACCCTGCCACACACACAAAAAACCAATAATAATAATAATAATAATAATAATGGCCCTGAAGTAGGAGCAATGCATTAATCTGGTAATCTCTTCAGCATGTCGCCAGGGGACTGTGCTCAGGTAACCCCTCCCTAGAACTCATATTCACTCCTCTCCTTTTGTCACTTCATCTCATCTTTACTCCTTTCCCTAACAATAACTCCCATTCCTAGGTCTCAGACAGTTTAGCATGTATAATAAGTATGTATATTGAATAATCCTATGTGCCAGAACACAAAGATACTATGCTCCTTTTCCTGCTTCCAGGTAAGACCCCGTTTTCTGTATCCACTTTACAATGTCAGCCGGCTTATCCTTCATGCCATCTTTCTTTCCCTCTCATTCCACAGTCACTTGAAACCCATGGCTTATGCAAAATTTGCAGAGTTGGGGAGGATCGCTGCTAGAGTTGTAGAACTGTGAGACATTGCTGCATCTTTTCGTGGGATGAGGCAGGCATCTTTGCTTCCTAATGTGCCTGATTTTTCTCTGGTGGGTCACCTGCATGTTTAGACAGTTTACCTGGAAAGCAAAGAAGGTTTTAAGGCAGTAAATGAAATGAAGTGAAATGGAGCACTGGTATTATGTGCCTTTTTGCTATGAGCCTTTGCATATAATTATTTGATCCTTTTCTTTTTGTTTTGGTTAGTGTTTTAAGCCCTGAAGGAAGGCTTTTTTTTTTTTTTTGAGATGGAGTCTTAGTCTATTGCCCATGCTGGCATACAGAGGTGCAATCTCAGCTCACTGCAACCTCTACCTCCCGGGTTCAAGTGATTCTCCTGCCTCAGCCTCCCAAGTAGCTGGCATTAAAGGTGCCTGCCACCACGCCCAGTTGTTTTTTGTCTTTTTGTTTTTTTTTTGTAGATATGGGTTTTCACCATGGTGGCCAGGCTGGTCTCGAACTCCTGACCTCAAGTGATCCACTCACCACAGCCTCCCAAAGTGTTGAGACTACAGGCATAAGCCATCACGCCCAACCAGAAAGCTCTTTTTCAACATAAAAGCTGTCAATATAAAATATATTATTTTTGGAAGGGTACCATTTTAATATTAATAATGACTGATAAAAAGAAAAAAAGCACTGTAGACTATTTTAAGTTTTAGAAACCCTACTTACTCTTTGCTTAGAAAGACTTCCATTTTCTCTCCTGATAGTAAAGAATATGTGCCTAAAGTCTCTAAAACCCCTGTGCTATTTCTTCTCTTTACAAAGACTAACTCAGAGTTCTACTGTTTGCTATGTGATCTTGGTGAACTCAGCTGCTCAGAACTCTGGTTTCATCCTCCATAAAATGAAGCTAATTATGGGAACTGCTGGAAAGAATAGTTACGAAGGATTAACTGACAATTTATGTAAAGTGGTTAGCAAGGTGGCTGGCATACAGAAGCCTTCAAGAAGCCGTTATGATTATTATTAGAAGGAAATATGTACTTACCAACTCTGTGTTGGTATTTTAGAATTTTCAATATTTTATTTCTCTTGGGATATTATCTATTGCAGTTTTCAATGAGGCAGGATTTAGAGATATCTGAGACCAAAGAAATAAGGTAAAATAACATGGCAAAGTGCCATGTAGAGAATCACTGGTAGTCATGATTCTCTACAGGCCTCATTGCTTTGAGATTTAATGCTACCAGTCTGAGAGCTAGAATTGATTGATGTTCTATCATTCTATCATTTAACTTTGTGCTGTTTTCATTCCAAGTCTTCTCATGTACTTGGCAAGATGACCAAGGAAGCTCTGAGTCTGAGTTCTGTTTCTACTTAAAAATAAAATCAAATGTCACTAAATGAGGAAGCAAATGGAGGTGAAGTATTTTGAGGAGAGGTGTTAGGAAATGCAAAGGAATGTTTCCTAAATATTGTTACTTGTTTCTATTTCCAGTATGGCTAAGTGAGTTCTCCTGGACCTGGCGTTCTCACAGGTCCAGCAAGTGCCAAAAAGTACCAAAAGACCAGACGAAAGAGAAAAGAAAAAGGAAAATTACCTGGCAGCACTAGAGTAAAAATAAGCAGACAGTTTCTGGAGAGGAGCTGAAATTCAAAACTTGGTGGCACAGATCAGTCTAGAGTGAGTGTCCCATTTTACAACTTTTAGACTAAGAGCTGGCTGAAATTAATGTCACCTGGAGTGGCCAGCCTCCAATAGAAAACTCACAGTGCTTTTGGTTTGGAAACCCAAAGAACAGAGTTCAGGGCAATCATAGCCACAGGAAAATGAATTTAGAATCTTGGAAAGAAGAGAGGCAGCGAGGAGAAGCTCACAAATTAGTATATAAACACTACCCAAATTTCTGGCTGACCCTTGAATTTTATTAATATGAGAGAAACTAAACTTTTAGACAAAAAGTTACCAGAGATAAAGAAGAACATTTCATAATAATTAAGTCATTATATTAAGAAGACTTAAGAATTGTAGATGAGTATGCACTTGACTAAATTCCAAGTGAGATCATGAGGTACCTGTCATGTACATATTCTTGCATGGAGCAGACACAGATTAGCACAAAGATAAAAGGACTAAACTGAGGTTTGAGCTGCCATCGAAGAGATAGTTTTAAATTTGAGTATAACTAATTGCCTGCTAAAATAAATAAATCAATACCCTTCAGAAAACTATAACAGGATTCAAACTCTTCATACCATAACATCCATACACACATATCATACAACCCCAAATTACATGATAGTTGAAAATCCAATAAAGTGTGACTCATTCTGAAGACAAAAGGCAGTTATCTGAGACCAGTTCCCAGATGAGCCAGATGTGGGAATTAACAAAGATTTTTAAAGTGGCTACTATAACCATGCTCCACCAATAACAGGAAAATAAACTCATGATGAATAAGAAGGTAGTAAACAGAAACTGCAAATAAGAACCAAATAGAAATTCTGAAACTGAAAAATACAATATTTGAAATAAACACTCAGTGAGTATACTCACAGCAATTGGAGGTATCAGAGGAAAGTGTCATGAACTTAAATATAGATCTATAGAAATTTTCTTTTGGAAGACCAGAAAGGAAAAAACGACTTAAAACAACTGAATAGAAAAATAAACAGAGACTCAGGGACCTGTGTAACAAAAATTAAAATGTCTAACACACGTGTCATTAGCATCTCAGAAGGAGGAGAGAAAGAATGAAACAAAAAATATTTGAAGACAAAATGGGCCCAAATTTTCAAATTTGGTGAAATACATTAATGCATAGATAAAGAAATGCAATGAACCCCAAATAGGATACATTTGAAGAAAATTTTGCATAGGCACATCATATTCCAACTGCTGAGCACCAGCAATAAAGAGAGAATCTTGATAGTAGCCAGAGAAAAATGGCACAGTATCTTTGGTGGAACAACGCTTTAAATGAACACTGACTTCTCATCAGAATTTATAAAGGCCAGAAAATGCGAAATGATATTTTTAAAGTACAAAGGAGGGGGAAAAAAAGCAAAATGCTGTTAATCCAGAATTCTATATATAGTGAAAATATCCTTTGTGAGTAAAGGCAAATAAAGAACATTTTCAGATAAAAGGAAACTGAGAGCATTTATTGTCAGCAGACCTGCACCACAGAAATGCTAAAGGAAGTTGTTCAGGCTAAAGTGAGATAATACCAGATGGAATCATAAGTCTTCAAGAAGAAATGAAAAAATATTGGAAATTGTAAATATAAAAGACTGTTTTTTCATCATAAGATCTTTATCATACACAGGACCCATTCAAGCAAAAAATTATAATATTGTCTTATGTTTATAATGTCATATGTATAGATGTAGTCCATATGACTTTATAGCATAAATAATGGAGATGGTGGCAAATGGATTTACACAGTTGCAAGGGTTTCCAATTTTATATGAGATAGTATAAAATTAAATCTAAGTAGACTATGAAAGATCAAGAATGTATATTTTAATTCCTAGAACAACCACTGAAAATCCAAAGATAAAATAAAATAGAATCCTAAGTTTAAAAAAATGTGATCCAAAGGGAAGCAACAGAAGAACAAGAAGCAGAAAAGCAAACAAAAAACAAATAGTAAAATTGTGGCTCTACATGCAACCATTTAGAATAATCAAATTAAATGTTAATTGACTGATCACTCTAATTAAAATGTAGAGTTGTTATAGCAAAATTCTACCTGATGTACAAAGAAGAGCTGGTACTGATTCCACTGAAGTATTCCAAAACATTGAAGAGGAGAAACTCCTCCCAAACTCATTCTATGCATCACCCTGATACCAAACCTGAAAAGGACACATGAAAAAAAGAAATCTGTGATGAACATAGAAGCAAAAGTCCTCAACAAAATACTAACAAACCGAATTTAACAGTGCAACAAAAAGTTGTATCACCATGATCAAGTAGGCTTCATTCTCACATGCAAATTTGGTTCAACATATACAGATAAAAATGTGATTTACCACATAAATAGTTTTTTTTTTAAAAACCCTTAGAATAATCTCAATAGATATTGCTAGAAAAGGCTTTTGATATAATCCAACATCCCTTCATGATAAAAACCTTCAAGAAACTAGGCACTGAAGAACACACCTCCAATTAATAAGAGCCATTTATGATAAAACCACAGCCAATATCATACTGAATGGGCAAAAATTGGAAGCATTCCCCTTACAAATTGGAACAAGACAAGGATGCCCACTCTTGCTACTCCCATATAACATAGTACTGGAAGTGCTAGGCAGAACAATCAGGTAAGAGAAAGAAATAAAATGCATCTAAATAGGAAAAGAATAAATCAAACATCTCTCTTTGCAGACAATATGATTCTATTCCTAGAAAACCCAAAGACTCCAATAAAAGACTCTTAGAATTCAGAAACAACTTCAGTGAAGTTCTGGGATACAAAATCAATGTACAGAAATTGGTAGCATTTCTGTACACCAATAATGTTCAAGCTGAGAGCCAAATCAAGAAGGGAATCCCATTTACAATAGCCACACAAAAATACAAGTATGTAAAATAGGAATACATCTAACCAAAGAGATGAAATATTTCTGCAAGGGGAACCACAAAACACTGCTAAAAGAAATCATAGATGACAAAAACAAATGGGGAAACATTCCATGCTCATGGATTGGAAGAATCAATTTCATTAATGTGGCCATACTGCCCAAAATAATCTACAGGCGTTATGCTATTCCTATCAAACTACCCTACCATGTTTCACAGAACTGGAAAAAAACTATTACAAAATACATGTGGAATCAACAAAGAGCCTGAATACCCAAAGCAAACTTAAAAAAGAACTAAGCTGGAGGCATCACATTTTCCAACTTCAAGCTATACTACAAGGCTATAGTAATCAAACCAGTACGGTATTGGTACAAAAACAGACACAGAAACAAAGGGAACAGACTAAGGAAGCCAGAAATAAAGCCACACACTTACAACCATCTGATCTTGAACAAAGTCAACAAAAGCCATGGAGAAAGTATTCCTTATTTAACAAATGCTGAGATTGCTGGCTAGCCATATATAGAAGAATGAAACTAGACCCCTACATTTCACCACATACAAAAAACTAACTCCAGATGGATTAAAGATTTAAATGTAAGAACTTAAACTATAAGAATCCTAGAGGAAAACCTAGGAAACACCATCCTGGATATCAGCCTTGGAAAGGAATTTATGACTAGGTCCTCAAAAGTAATTTCAACAAAACCAAAAATTGACAAGTGGCGCTAATCAAACTAAAGAGCTTCTGCACAGCAATAGAAACTATTAATACAGTAAACAGACAACCTACAAAAATGAGAGAAAATATCCACAAATTACACAACCAACAAGGTCTAATAACCAGAATCTATAAGAAACTTAAATAACTGAACAAGCAAAAAACAACCCCATTAAAAAAGGGGCAAAAGACAAGAACAGAAACTTTTCAAAGGGAGACAGACGTACAAGTGGCCAACAAACATGAAAAAATGCTTATCATCACTAATCATCAGAGAAATACAAATCAAAACAACAATAAGAAGCCATCTCACACCAGTCAGAATGGCTATTACTAAAAAGTAAAACAACAACAACAACAAAAAACTTGTTAGTGAGGCTGCTGAGAATCAGGAATGTTTATACACTGTTGGTGATAGTGTAAATTAGTTTAGCCACTGTGGAAAGCAATTTGAAGATTTTCCAAAGAAGTTAAAACAGAACTACCATTTGACCCAGCAATTTCATTACTGGGTATAGATCCAAAAGAAAACAAATCATTCTACCAAAGATATATGCACTTTCATGTTCATTGTCACAGCACTACTCACAATAGCAAAGACAGGACTCAACCTAGGTGTCCATCAATGGTGAATTGGATAAAGAATATTTGGTACATATATACCATGGGATATTATGCAGCAATAAAAAAGAATGAAACCATGTCCTTTGCAGCAACATGGATGCAGTTAGAGGCCATTATCTTAGCAAATTAATGCAGGAAGAGAAAACTAAATGCCACACTTTCTCACTTCTAAGTGGGAGCTAAACATTGGGTACTTGTGGACATGAAGATGACAACAATAGACACTGGGGACTACTAGAGCAGGGAAGAAGGGAGGGGAGAAAGAGTTGAAAAACCAAACAGTAGGTACTATTCTCAGTACCTAGGTAGTGCTACCATTCATACCTTAAACCTCAGCATGAGGAAATTTACCCAGGTAACAAACCTGCACATGTACACCCTGAATCTAAAATAAAAGTTGAAAAAATAAATAAACAAATAAAAACAGATAAATGAATTTTTTCAAAAAGAACTAAGCCTAAGGGCTTTATGAATGCAAGCTACTTTCAAATGATTGACAAAATGAATAAATTTTGAGGGTAAGGAAACCAAACAAATGAAAATAAATAAATACCAAAAAAATGCAGAGATGATTAGAATGTATAAAAAAGCAAGGATGGCTATATTCTGTTACGAGATAGCCTTTAAATATAAAAACACACAGATGGGTTTTAAATAAATTGATGGAAATAGATACACCATGGAAACAGCATAGGGAGTCTAGAGTGGCTATATTAATATCAGACAAACTAAACTTTAAGACAAAAAAATATTACCAGTGATAAAGGAGAAGAATGTGTCATAATAAAGGAGTCATTATATTAAGAAGATATAAGGATTATACATGAATATAGACTTGATAAAATTCCAAGTGAGATCATGTTATGTCTCTTTGAGTCTAGAATTTTTTGAGGACTATCTCAATTGTGACTCAAAAGACTCAAGTGGCTCATCACTTTCAGCTAACAATCATTTAGTGAAATCATGGAATAAAAACTCAACACAGGTGAAAAAATGTAATTGGAGAGTAAAGAGATCTCAGTATAACTGCTTATAAATTTTTTATTATAATGTTTACAACACGTTTGCCTCATTTCATGCATTGTATATGTTTAAGCACCTCCCATGATCTCAGATGAAGTGAGATGCCTTCATAATTCTTCAAACAATTCATATTTAATTAGTATGCACCAGAACACTATTAAGCCTATGCTGGTTGGTGCCTTTACCATACTAATTGTTAAATATTTTAAATATCATCTGTCTTAGTCCATTTGTTTCTGCTATAACAGGATACCTGAGACTGGAAAATATATTAAGATAAACTTATTTGGTTTATTGCTCCGGAGGCTGGGAAGTACAACAGCATGGTGCTGGTATCTGGTGAGGGCCTTTGTGCTTGTCATCCCATGAAGTCAGGCAAAAGGACAAGAGAAAACGAAAATGAGAGGGCCAAACTCATTTTTATAATAACTCGCTCATGATAGCAAACCCACTTTATTCATAATTATGTTAATCTATTTATGAAGGCAGACCTCTCAAGACCTAATCATCTCTTAATGGTCCCCTGTCTTGATGGTCCCACAATGGCAGTTAAATTTTAAGATAATTTTTGGAGGGGACATTCAAAGCATAACATAACATATAAGCAAGAGGTTTCTGCTTACAATAGTTTATGTGTTCAAAGTGTTTCCTCCATTTGTTAGTGGAAGAATCTGAGGCTCTAAGGCGTTCATACCATGTTGCCCAATGTCATATAAGTAATGGATAGCAGAGCCAACCTTCAAATCTAAATCCGTCTGTTTCCAAACCTTCCTCCACTGCATAGCATCATTTGCTCTGAAGAAACACCACAGACTCATTTTTATTAGGGTATGCATACAAGGAACTGCAGTGCTATTTTGTGGACCCCTTTGAAGATAAGTGAACATTTTAATGTTATGTCTGGCTACATTCTGGATAGTCAATGGCTGTGAGACATAGAGAAGCTTGCTGTTTCACATAGAGATAGACCATGATTTTGGCCCAGTTTTGTGAGTACCCTAAAGTATAAACGATTAAACCTGAAAATGTGACATGTATATGTTCTTGGTAGAGTTCTGTATTTCTGGTTGGGCACAGTGGCTCATGCCTGTAATCCCACTTTGGGAGGCCAGCATGGGTGGATTTATTGAGGCCAGGAGTTCAAGACCAGCCTGGATAACACGGTGAAATCCCATCTCTACTAAAAATACAAAGATTAGCCAGGTATGATGCTGCTTGAGCATCTGAGCTGCTTGGGAGGCTGAGGCAGGAGAATCGTTGGACCCCAGAAAGCGGAGGTTGCAGTGAGCTGAGGTCATGCCACTGCACAACCCAGCCAGACTCTGAGTTCTGTATTTCCAGTAGACATGTTTATAGTAAGAATTTGGAATTTATGGACATTTCTTCCAGATTTCCATGTACTCTGTGACATGAGAGAAGAACAGCAATTATGGATCCTCACCTAGCCTGAGGCAGAATTTTACAGCAGTGCATGAAGTTTTGAGGGATAAATGATTTCGAAATGATGTTTAAGGGTCTCTGCATTTGTGTTTTACTTGTAATTAATAGAACTACATTTATTTCTTAGAGCCAACATTTCAGACTTTTAAAATGTTACTATGTCTCAAATGCCACACTGGCTGATTTTGAAAATATTCTCTCTAAATTTTCACAATGATCTTAGAAATATATATTATACCTGTTTTAGACATAAGGACCCTGAAGCTACCATATATTTTCCTCGTAACTACAGGCTAATATGTTTGACCCTCTTCATGACATAGGACCCACGCAATAAGCTATGGCTTCACTGTACTTGCTTGTGGGGTTTTCTATGTGATTTTCATGTTATATGTGATCTCCTAGCCTCAAGTCGGGTGACATGGATCCTTGTTACAGATCTTACTGGTTAGCTAAGAAATCTCAACTTCCTCCAGGGTGGCTTGTCAACTATTTTAAATAAGGTTACAAAATATATATAGAAAATAAGGAAACAAATCTGCTAACCACTGCTGCTAATAGAGTTACAAAGATAGATTGAGCATGAAAATTCACTTGTGAATGTTCTGACAAGCAGAGCAAAGAGGGAAACACAAGAAGCTTCATCTTGTAATCAGAAAAGTTAAAATGTCAGAAATTCCTTATGCGATCCCTTCTTATTTCTGAGATTTCATAAAAACAGGTATAATAACACACGAAATCCAGAACCTTGATAGGATTAAGTAAAATCATATTTGTGAATAAATGTTAGCTGCTTTTCTTCTTCTATAACTCCAATAAAGGCTCATGGTAGAAATCTCAGGAGAGTCAGACTAGAGTTAGTTTGGTTAAAACCCCATACTCAGAACTTCAGTGCGCAAACTAGTCTCTAAGTAACCCTGTGTTATCAGTAACTATGTGAAAGGCTTTTACGACCTTCTTCATACAAAGTAGATGTTATTGTTTATGTTTCATAAATTAGAAAACTGAGCCCCTGAGAAATGATATAATTCGACCAAGGCCACAGAGAAGTATTTTAGTTGGAATTTGAACCCCTATCTCTCTGTCACCAAGGCCTATGTTTTTTCCAGTACACCGAATCATTTCTAAACTATTGAATAATTTAACAGTTTTGGCATTATTTCTAAAAATAGTTCCAGTTTATAAAGCAGTCTGCATGAAGATCCCGCACACTGGGTTAGAATTCACGTACTGTGAAATCACCAGTGGAGTCATGGCTCAGGAAGCTCCACATCACCCCTGACAACATCCAGAGAACTTTACATATCTATATTTTGTGTTTGTGCTTTGTTTTTTAAGAAGCAATTTCTTCATCAAGGCTTGAGGACTTGGAGAGTGACAGAGAGTTAAGGTTGCCTGGGGACCATTAGTGACAGCTTTGCCAATACAGTTGGAATGTTCCTCAACTGGAAAGCTTATTTAATGAAAAGAGACCCAAGAAGCCTTTCTACTAATGTGTAGTGCTCTCTTGTCAGTTTGAAATGAGCAAACTGTCAGCTTGCCGATTACCATGCACACAGTATATGCTCATTAAATCATGCACTGTGGGTTTCTTCAGGTTGTCAAACTGCTTAATTGAAAAAATGTATAGTGTCACTCTTATGGGAAAGAGGCAAGAATGAAAGGGCTGGAGAGCTTACTCTTAATATTTCAGAGTTTGCTTTTAACTGCAGCCAGAAATTGTTCTGTTTTACAGTTTTGATTAAAGGACTATTCCTTCTATATTTTTCTTGCTTTGTTTATAATTCAAACCCTGTAATTATAATGGAGTTGCTTTTATAATAGAGCTATTAAATCATTCTGCTAGCTGATGAAAAGTAAGGGAAGGGCTCATTTTCTTGTTCTATAACTATAAGGCTAACTTGGGTGTGTTGAGGCTGAAACAAACTGGGAATCAAGAGTTCCAGATGTGTTTTAGTCTTGCTAAATCTCTGCTTCGGTGTTTGCATTTTGTAAGATGGTTAGGCCTTCTCATCATCTCAGTGTGTGGGCTAATCCTTTCGGACAGAAGTGCCCTTAGGCTACTAGGGTTTCTCAATTTGCTTATATGGTAGCTTTAAAAAATACACCAATGCCCATGCAGAATAAATCAGACTCTTTGGGGGTAAAGTGTTTGAAAAGCCCCAGGGGATTTTAGGATGAGACAGGATTGAGAGAGACTAGCCTAAACGGACTTGAGTTGTCCAGTAGCTCAAGTCAAGACTAATCTTACCCGTTGTTATCATCAACCCTGCTCACATCCACTAATATTTCTAAAGGCTTATATACCCTTTAAGGTTCAGAAGGTTAAAAACTCTGATTTCTGGGCTCCACTTAGATCTATTCAATAAGATTCTTTGGGGGCATGGCCCAGTAATCTCTGTTTTTAATAAGAGCTCTAGGTGATTCTTATGCACTAAAGTTTGAGAATTTGCTAAAGAAGCAAGATGATCTTTATAAGTGAAACTTCAGAGGAGGGTGTGCAAATCACTGTAAATAGAGGGCAAGGTTTTTAAAAATGTTTTTTAAACAGTAGGGATTTTGGTACATTCATTGGGGTCTAACTGGAGTCATGCATGATTATAATAGCATCAATTTTAGTTAGGGGGAAAAGATCCCCACTATCTAGTGCCATTTAAGACCTGGGAATACACACACATTCTATTGCCTCTTTAGTCTGTAGGTACCAGGGCCTAATGACTAGGGTCAATGTGTTTTTCAAGGACCTATGAAAATATTCAGCACTAAAAGAGAAATAAAAATTACTTTGATTTCAGTATATGGATAAACTGAAATGTACAATCTAAACAATGTCATGTTTAATGATACATCAATAAAATGAAATTTTATGCTATTATTAATTACTAAATGTAATAGTTATTAAAATATCTACTCTTAGAGACATTTTATGAGTTAGCTTTTCTCAGTACTTAAGAATTCCTGAAACTACATGATGATTACTGGGAAATTTTAGGCAATTGTAAAAATTAAATTAACCAAAGTATACATAAGAAAATAGTTTTAAATGCAGAAGTATAAAGATATTTTTCACAGATTTCATGTACAAAAACTGTTTAGTGTATGTCAGATAAAATTTATAGAAGGCCATTGGATTGGACTGAACTCTTGCACCAAGCTCAACAGACCAAACCAAAATAGAGTTACTCACACTGAAGTTTTGGCCACCCTGCCAAAACCGAGTTGTTCACCTGACCTTCCAAGAAATTGGGGGAGAGAACTAGTAGCCAGATCCTCAACTAGACCAGTTGTGTCCAGCATGAGAAGGACGTCCCTCTGCTTTAACCTTTACGAGGAAACTAACTTGAAAACAACCAATTTGCTTTTAGTTTTTGTTTCTGGGTTCTCCATCCCTTTTATCTCCATGAAGGAAACCTCCTCTGTTCAGCTCATTGGATCACTCATTCTTTTTTATACAATGAGGTTTTGTCTGAACGAATAAAAGCCAGTTATGATCTTTAAGCTAAATTTGTTGCAATTTTGTCTTTTGACATGTAAATATATCTGATATAATACGGGGTTAAGGCTCTCAAAGAAAATGCACCTAAAGCCTAGGATGGTCATGTAGGCATTTCCAGACTATACATCTCAAAATTAAAGGATATTTGGTTGTCCTAGTCTTCATTCTCATAGACAGGGTTATAAAAATATGTGCATAAAGCAGCATTCAAAAGACATAGTTGAAATTGAAAACATTATTGCTCACTTTTCCTCCTTAAAAAAAAAAAGTAGAAAAGAAAAAAAACCCAATATTTTAGCCACCTATCACTACCTTTGAAAGTCCATCACTTACATAAAAGTTCGGACTATTAATGAGCATCAGCTGAGAGTGACAAGGCAAATTGCATACCACACCTCCTGCTCAGAAAATTACCCCTCAGCAATTTCAGTAATAGTAGTGAAACAACACAAGGACAAAGTAAGTGGATGCCACTGGAAATCTAGTGTCCCTGAGGTCAATTGGTGACCAGAGCTAGATATATCTTTTTAAAAATCTTCATGGACTATTCACACTTTGGATTAGACTGCCTATGAAGTCCCCGGTTTCAGTATTCTCCTGATCCATGGATGGTGATTCCTGCTACTGAGGTCTTTATCAGTGTCTTATTTAAGCTATGCCTCCCCTTTCTATCTTAGCCTCTTTCCTTTTTTTTTTTTTTTTTTTTTGGTAAACTTTGCTGTAGTTGTTTCATTTGTGTATTTATCTTTCTTTTTGACCATCGCCTCTAGAATGTAAGTTCCTCAAAAGTGGAAACCATAGCTATACTTCTTTACCAAGTTAATCCTGGGGACAAATAGGGCGGTAATAATTAATCACTTTGCTTTTGCCAGCAATGATCAGTCAAGAGTGACATGCTATTAGGAACAATATTACAAATGCTGAACTGGTCAGGAAATACTTTATTTTTGAGACAGAGTATCGCTCTGTCACCCTGGGGTGCAGTGGCATGGCCATGGTTCACTGTAGCCTCTATCTCCCAGGCTCAGGTGATCTTCCCATCTCGACCTCATAAGCAGTTGAGGCCACAGGCACATGCCACCATACCCAGCTAACTTAATATTTTTTTCGTAGAGACAGGTGTCCCTATGTTGCCCAGGCTAGTCTCAAACTCCTGGGTTTAAGCAATCCTCCTGCTTCATCCTAGAAAATATTTTAGTACATTCCTTTTAAACACACAGGATTCTATAACTCTAAGTTATTAATAAATTAGTGATGGAAAAGAAACCATCCGTGGCTCATGTAGACCTCTTTTACCTCTGCCAGCATCCAAAAGAGGAGGAAAAAAGCCACAGAAATCAGCTTGCCTGTAAATTCTACAACTTCTAGATGAATAAAATAGTTAATTGTTCACTTGAAAATGACTACTTTACGCTTTTGGAGAGAGGCCTGAAAATTTCTTGGCAATACTTCAACTGATTAATAATTTAGAACAATGATTGACTGCAGAATGGAAGTGGAGCTAATAGCTTCTCATTTTCCTCTTTATTATTTCAGACAAATTGGTAAGTCATGGTGGAGGTGTGGGATGTTTCTGGGTCAACTGGCTAGAAGCTTTAAATTAAAAATGAAGGATGATATTTGATCTTAATTTTCTAAGATGTTGGCCTCACCTCTGATGGTATGAGATACCTTTGCGATTGCATCTAATGCTTAATTCTTATATGTAGTCCTGGCAAAGTCTATGTGAACTACAGCAAACTTTTACTGTGACTCTGCTACGTGTGCCATATCATGTTAAGCACTGGTTGGGATAAAACAATGGATTTGATGCAATTCTAACCTTAAGTAGCTAAATAGTCTGGCAAGAAAGATACATATGCCTATAAATCATCTTCCTACCAGGTAAAAAGCGTTAAGTGTCTTAAGAGAAAGATATGCACAAATACCATGGGAGCCTTAGCTTATGGCATCGATGTGAGGAATCTGCCTAATAGGAAATTAGCGATTTAAAACAATGTGAAAAAGTCAAATCAGTACAAATGATGTGTGCTGATATCAGCAATTTGAATTATGAAGTGGCTAAGGAAGGAGTGCTGGCATGAGAAGCTGGTTCTGATTTTCAGGGCTACATAAAGCTGCAGTTCCATCTTCAAAAATAAAACATTCAGATATGTTGATAATAGAAGGACCAAAGTGAGCCTCCTCCTAGAAAGTACACAGGAGTTTAGCTGGGAATTTCCATTTGTTCTTGGGAGAGGCAGTGGCTTTAACAGGAGACAGGGTTGTGGCTGCTGCCTGGAGGGCCGATGTTCTCCTGCCTCTAAGAGAATCAGCTTAGCCTGAATCAACTGAATCCCACAAATTCCAAAGAAGGCTTAATTTTTCATCTAGATAAAACAGTTGTATGTTTGAGTGCCACATGTGCTTCCACTGTGAATTTTTGCTAACAGAATGAAGATCTGAGTGCCAGGTCCTAAGGAGCAAAGGCTTGCTGTGGACCTCCTATGTTTAAGTTCCTCCTATGTACTTAAGGGATAAACAGAATATTCATGCTTCTGTATGTATATGTTATTGTGGCAGCCTGAATTGCATTCCCCTGAATTCATATGTTGAAGCCTTAATCCCCAATGTGACTGTATTTGGAGACAGCCTTTATGAGGTCATAAGGGTGGGGCTTAGTCCAATATGACTGGTGCTCTTATAGGAAGAGATACTAGGGAAGCAAGCATACAGAGAAAAGGCCATGTGACAAAGTGAGCAAAACTGCAGCCATATGCAAGCCAAGGAGAGAGGCTTCAGGAGAAACGAAATCTGCCAACACCGCCATCTTGGACTTTCAGCCTCTAGAACTGTGAGACATAAATTTCTGTTGTTTAGGCCACCTAATCCGTGGTGTTTTGTTATGGCAGCCTAAACTGACTAAGATGGTAATTTACAAATTTCCCTGATAGATATTATTTATGAGCCTCAGTGGATAACAAGTTAAATAGAACTCTTAATTTGGGTCAAAGCAACTATGAAAGTCCTTAAGAAATGATTCCCCTGTCCTGCCTATTAAGTAATGTCCAGCATAATCATAGTATAAAGCTACTCATTTATGCAGAGCAAGTCTTTCATCCAACTATCTACTCCTTTACCAAATACTCACTGAGTACCTACTATGTGCTAGTTACTCATGGATTATGCTCAAAAGGATCTGTCCATCTAGAAAAGGAAATATAACAGGCACATAAAATGGAGTCATTTGTTTGTAGAAATTGCCATGGGCATGCCAAGAGTGCTGGTATTCATGGCAGCTGGGATGGCAGAGAAGTTTCCTTGGAGGAGGTGCCATTGAAGAAGAGTTTTGGAGGATGGATGAGATTTAGTTATACAGGGCTGTGTAGTGGAGGAAGGACAGTTGAGAGGAGAAAGAATGGTGAACAAAGGCTTAGGGATTGAATTTCTGGGAAGTTTACAAGGAAGCAAGAATTTTGCCTAAAATGCAGAATATGCAAAAGGAATTTTTTTCTTTATAAGGCTGAGCTATCTCAGACTCAGAGGGCTTCTTTCGTAAAAGAGTGATGATATGTCAGGCATTGTCCTATGTACATTATTACATTGACTCATTCATACTCACAGTAAGGTAGGTGCTAATATTCTCCCCACTTTATAGATGAAGAAAGTGAGGCATAGATGGGTTAAAATACTTGCCAATTGCTAATGAATGGTGGAGCTGGGATTTGAACCTAGGCATCCTGGCTCTGGAGCCCTTGCTTGCCTGAGAGCATCTGAACCCAAGCATAAGGAGAAGTACTGGGGGTTGATAGATTTGCGGTGCAAGATGAAGAGTTTCAAGACAGTAGGCAATTTTGTGTATTTCCTCGAGCTAAGAGAAAAGCAGAGACCCTGCCTCCTATAACCATGAAGGGGGACTGCAGTGCCCTTGATCCATTTTCAGCAAGTTAGCCATGTTTGCAGCCCTCCGTGGAGATAAATTGGTGGTGCAACGAAACAAAGGTGTTTTTCAGGCGTTCTGCTGCCATGGTTAGCCTAGGACAGGATTATGAAAGGAGCTTTTCTGCCTCCGCTGCCTTCCGGGGTTACATTCTTAGTGAATCTACTGCCTCAAAATGGAGCTTGTTAGTTGCGTGTCATCCGAGGGTGGCAATTAGTTGCATGTGTTTGGTTGGGTGCCAGCCCCTGGGGCGCCAGACCTCAGTGCGGGAGCTACTGTTTGTCATGAATTAGTCTTTAAATAAAAGCAAGTTTTTAAAATGGAGCATGCTAATTTGGGTTTTGCTAACCCCTTCTGAAGAAGGCTTGGCCTGTTCGGTGCCAGCTGGCTGAGTTGGCATTCAGCGAGAAACTGGGTCCTTACCAAAAATCCCATTGCTCCCCCCTCCCTCTTTGAGAGCAAAATGGCAGCGAGGAGCTAGTTGACATGGCACTGCAAAACAAGGTGTCACCAGGGGCAGGGACAGCGTAGGAATCGAGATGATTAAAGGGAATTGAAGTGCCGTGATATCCCTGCTGCTCCCCACCTCAGAAAGGAAAAGCTGCCCCTCTTTCTCCCCACTCACGCCACCCTCGGCCACCCATTCAGTAACTTTCCACATAAAAGGCTTTCTCATCCAATTGCTTATACACTGCACCTTTTATACTCTTCCAAGTTGTCCTTAAGGGATTATCACTGCAGCTTTTAACTTCCCCTAGAAAGAGCTGAATGAACGTGAATGGGGCGGAAGAGTCTTCACTGAGAAAGTGTCCCCCACCCAAAACGCTCACAAAACCTCTAATCACGATAGAAGAATGCCATCCTGTTTTTGGCGGTGGCTGGCTACCAATGCGCTAATGCAAAATGACTGTCCATATAGGTGGTAATCACAAGGAATCATGTCGCACACACAACTCGTGGTCACAGATCATGCGGTGCATACACCAGACCCTGGTAGCTTTAACGTGGTGCTTTTTTCCATTAACAAAGAGCAGCCCCAACGATTACAGTTGTGATTCTGGAAACTCAGCCCTTTGCCAAGTAAGTGCTAACTGGAAGACCTGTTTTCTTAAACTTTCTAGGTGGATAATCTGATCACCAGAAATGGCAAGAGTAATGCCATTAAGAGTTGGAAACAGAAACTCTCCCATTTATTTGTTTATTTCGGTTTTGTCTGGCAAACATCCCAATGTCTCCAAATATGATTGCTCGGTATTGGGAGAGCACCCTTGTACATAGGCAAGGCAGAAGAGGAATTTTAATAAGCTTTACTTTTGTTCTGAAGATTCAGGAAAGATGGAAGCTTTTTCTCATACCAACGTAGCTATGCTGTAGATTGCTGGGAAGTAAGAGTTGTTCTGGTTACTAATGTAGTGTACATTAAATTTCCTGGAGTGAGTGGTTTTTTTAAAAAATCTGTTTATTTGATGCCAGGACCTCTGTTCTTCTGAAGGCATCGTATTAAGTTTACTAATAAATGACACCCAGTTCCTAACAGACTTGGCCTAAAAGCTTTCCTGACAGACAGGAATTTGCTCTTTTCTTTGCTTTTCTTAAAAAAACAAAAAACAAACAAACAAAAAAAACAAATATTGAGGGAAAATTGAGGATGAAGGACATTTTGAAAACTTGAATACTGTACATAATTTTAAGGAGGATTTCATTTTTCCAAAACAACACATTTTGCAGTTTCTTTAAATACTCATTTAATATTTTGGGTCTTGCCAGGACAATGTGTTGCTTTTATGAATAAGAGCCAATAATGAGCCCGTGGAGCCTATAATTTATGATATATCTGACAGCACTGTGGTGGATCTGATAGGGGATGCATGTGATTATGTTTGAAAGCTGAAAATAAACTGGTTGGTATTTGTTCTGAAAATGTTCTGAGAACACCCTCCTGTTAATGGCCCATGGCTTGATCTAGCATCTGGTAAACTAATATATTGTCATTTTTACCATGAAAGTCAGCATAAATCATTAATGATTCCACAGCCATTTGAGTTCTTCTCTTGTCTAGAATATGCCAATTACCATGAAATTATTCCTGTTAGCGACATGATTGAATGATAGTAACCTGCCTGTAACTTGTTGGCAGAAATTCTCTCATAATGACAGTAATGAACTGTGCATTTGAGTCCTCGCTGGTCTCTGTTAAACAGGAAGGTTGGATATTATATGTTTCTAACCCCTCACAAATGATACTTCTTAATGATTATGTGAATTGGAGGAAATATACTGTTTTGCAGATTTGTGTCAATGTAGGAATTTATCATTTTTTATTTCATTTGTTGAGGGATGGAATCACCGTTTGCCATTAAAAATGTCATTCAGGGACTACTTTGTGCTATATACAGATTATGATCATCACCAGTATATAGAGCCTACTGTCTCAGGCTCTCATGAGACACAACATTGGAATTTTTAAATGAAACATTCCACACATAATCATCATCAAAGAATGAAATAACATCATCAGTGCCAGGCACCCTGAAAAAAACAGAGAGAGCCCAATACTGCCGTAAGATTAATAAGTTAATTTTCATTTCTCTTTTGCTTAACTTTGGTCTGTAAAGTCACATGACCTGCCTAACTAAAAATGTGTATCAGGCAGACAGCCCAAGACACTGAAGAGGAGCCAATGAGAAGGCCAACTAGCCAATTAGAAGGCCAGCAGCCGATGATAAGGCCAGCTAGCCAATCAGAAAGCCAGGAGCCAATAAGAAGGCCAGCTAGCCAATGAGAAGGCCAGCAGCCTATGAGAAGGCCAGCTAGCCAATGAGAAGGCCAGTTATCCCCTCTGGTAGGGCTTCTGCCATGCATAGCAGTAGGACAGAGTAGTTAGTTCTCCAAAGATCTAGGAAAAGTTAGTTAATGGATTGGATACTTCCTGTGACCCATCTCACATCCTCTTGTCTCACTTTCTCTATTAGGGCCATCACTGTAGAAGCCAGGTTAGGGCAAGTGTGACCTAATGCCTCTTGTCTATATGGCACCAGGCATCCCTATTTTTAACTAGGGCTTTTCTGCTGCCTTGGGAGTGAGACTGGCAACCTGGAAGTACAAGAGAGTTATTAACCCATGGAGTAACACCTGACTGGTGGGGACTGGGAGTTGGTGGATAAATAATCTCTTCCATGCCTTGTTCAGACATGTCTGAAGCACATTATACATATACATCTGAAGCACATAAGTTTTCTCAGAAGAGTCCAGCAGGTTGAGCCCTAGGTGCCCATAGTTGTTATCGACTTGAGAATTTATACTTACATTGTATTTCCCTCTGTAGAGGATGCTGTTGGTCCCCTACCAAGACCACCATTAGTGGGTCAGCACACCCATGCCCCAGCTGCTTAGAGTGTTGGATACTAAGGTCTCACAGCTGAACCCATCTCAGGAGAATTAACCCTCTATTGAGGGAAACTAAGTTCCCCAGGAATGAGTCAAAGGATCTCCTATGCCTGGTCAAGGGCAGTCCACCGCCAGGGACTAACTGAAGCTGTCAAGGGGAATAACTCTGTGATGCTGTTCATTTTTCATACTCCTGTCCATACTCCTGGGATTGGGCCATGGTTGGACTCCAGCTGAAGCCACATGTTTTTTTGGCTTCTTCCCTGTCCCATCCTCCTCCCTCATTTCTCCATAGCTTTCTCCTGAGGGCACTGTTTCAATCAATTTCTTGTACAAGCATACCCATTTCAGGGTGTACTGCTAGGGAATCTGATTTAAGATACCATTTTTCCCAAGACTCTTCACTCTCCCTACTTTTCCAATTCTATTGTCTAGGATTCTTTTCCCAAAATAAACTACCCAGTTGTAAGCCTTTATTTAGGGTCTACTTTCTGGAGCAGGATGTAAGAGTCAGATGGAGAACACAGTCCAAGGCTGCCAATGATTTCAATGTTTTGGGGTTCCATTCCATGCTGCTGGCTGAATTAAGTGCACATGATCTCTACCACATACACTATGGTGGGAACTTAGATTTTGAAAGAATTAGGCACCATAAGATGATACTAAAGTGAATGATTCAGATAATAAATGTAGAAATTGAAAGACCTATTATTTGGGCTGAAAAGGGATACCAAAGACTTGAAGAGAGAATTATGTTTGAGTTAGTGAAAGAAAGAAATATTTGAGAAGGCAGAGAGAAGTGGGGGAAGGAAATTCAGCTTAGAAAGACAGCATGAATAAAGGATCTGAGTGAGTTTGAAAATCATTAGTTTGGGGGACCCTGATATTGCTATCCTTCTGGGAATAAAGGCTTTGTGCTGGAATGGTTTGACAGGTCCAGAATGTGCCTATCCACTTCATTTCACATTTATTTGTTCAACAAATGAATTAATATTCATTTACTTTAAAAAAAACTATCTTTTGAATATCTATGATTTCCAGGCATTGTGGGCACTGGAAGTGATAAACAAAATACAAATTATCCTGGCTCTCAAAGAGCTTACAGAATAGGAAATATGCAAGTAAACAGATAAATATATAGAATTACAGGTTTTCTTCCTAGGGCTCTGAAGGAAATTGAACAGGGTGCAGTGACAGAAAATAACAAGAGTCGTTTTTATTAGACTGAATGGACTTATAAGTCCTTTTGGAGGTGATAATGTTTAAGTAGAGATGTAAAAATGAAAAGAAGTAGCCCCAAAAAGGGAGTACGGAAAGGAGGAACACTGTAGCCAGATGACTGCATGTGCAAAGGTCCCGAGGCAAGAAATGCCTCAGTGTGTTAGAAGTACAATAAAAATCCAGATAATATTGGGCAAGGAAGGAAGCACACAAGATAAAGTTGGAAGATAGGCAAGAGCAAGACTTTAGAGAGCATCATATGTTATAGAAAAAGACTTTGGGCCGGCACGGTGGCCCATGTGTGTAATCCCAGCACTTTGGGAGGTGGGTGGATCACCTGAGGTCAGAAGTTCCAGACCAGCCTGACCAACATGATGAAATCCTGTCTCTACCAAAAATACAAAATTAGCCAGGCATGGTGGTACACACCTATAATCCCAGCTACTCAGGGGGCTGAGGCAGGAAAACTGCTTGAACCTGGGAGGTGGAGATTGCAGTGAGCCGAGATTGTGCCATTGCACTCCAGCCTGAGTGACAAGAGCAAAATTCTGTCTCAAAAAATAATAATGATAATAACAAAAGACTTTGGATTTTATCTGTAATGTAATAAAAAACAATTGAAGAACTCTTAGGACAGAGGTGATAGTTTATATTAATTTATTGTGTGGAAAATAGGTTGGGGAGGGTAAGAATGGATGTAGAGAGAGCAATTAAAAAGTTATTCTAGGTTGGGTGCAGTGGCTTATGCCTTTAATCTCAGCACTTTGGGAGGCCAAGGCTGGCAGATCACTTGAGGTCAGGAGTTCGAGACCAGCCTGGCCAATATGGTGAAACCCTATCTCTACTAAAAATATAAATGCTAGCAAGGCGTGGTGGTGCCTGCCTGTAATCCCAGTTACTTGGGAGGCTGATGCACGAGAATCACTTAAACCTGTGAAGTGGAGATTGCAGTGAGCTGAGATCATGCCACTGCACTCCAGCAAGAGCAGCAGAGCAGGACCCGGTCTAAAAAAAAAAAAAAAACTATTGCAGGAGTGCATGTGAGAATAGCTGATTAACTGGTCTAAATTAGAGTCAATGGATGTGCACTAGAATTTACTACACTGTAATTCAAGACAGCAGGGGCTTTGTCTCTTGATCACTGTTGTATTGAGGCCTACATCTAAGGTTTGTGGGGCCCAGGGCAAAAAGGAGGCCATATACCATCTGTCTAAATACTTAAAAATTAACAAATCCAGCTAATACACCATTAAAGGAATGTTTCTTATCCTCTGCCATGACAATATAACTTTTTTAAGGACAAAATCTAAATGTATAGGTGAAGCCCTAGTTTTTATATGATTGAAAATTGGCCAAATATCAAAGACAACAGAACTTGATTATTATTGTACATGTTCCATTATTGCACTGATGACATTTTAGCAAGTTTTTTTTTAAAGACTGAAATAATTCTTAAATTATTATATATTTATTCCAAATAAGTAATTTTTCTTATCTTCATTTCAGTAAAATTGTTATGTTGTCATAATTAAGGTGTTTGTTTGTTTTTTAAAGCTACTTTATGTCTGTTGGTGGTTATGATGTAACACCGGGATCTGCAAACTAAGGCCCAGGGCCAGCACCAGCCACCCCATTCACCTATGCATTATCTGTGATTCCTTTTATGCTACAATGGCAGAGAAGAGTAGTTACAACAGCTCAAAATGTTTATTGCCTGGTCCTTTACAGAAAAAGTTTTCTGACCCCTGAGCTAACGAATTATAAATCAAACTGCATTTGTATTTAAAATGTGTACAATCTGAATATATTTTCCTCAAGCATATAAATTAATTATAAAAATTAGAAAAGTCAAAATAAATTTTTAATGTTTTTAGAAAGTCACATTTCTTGCACAATATTCAAAATTATCCATTAGAATTAAAAAAGCAAAATGTAGAATAGGTTAGCTAATAAACATTTAAATCAAACATTTCAAGGTAGCAGGATTTTTGACACTTTAATTAAATCTTATTAAATATTTTATAAAAATAAAACAATTTCTAGTTTTGTGTTCAGTGCTCTTCTAGTTGCCAATGTGAAGAACTGGTATCAGATTTCGTGTATGTTACGTTGCAACCTAAATTTAAGGATAGCCTCAATTGTTTAATAATGCAAAATGTGCCTAAGTTACTATGTCCACAGTTGTGTGTTGCCTGAATTTGTGAGACCTCTGATTTATGAAATGGAACCGGCAGATTCTGATGAAGGGAAATAGATATGGTATTCAGCAGTACTACCAATACTGGTACTACTACTACTGCAATTTCTTTATGGAAGAATCGGTTGCACTTATGAATTAGTTTCTCTTTTTCTTGTTTAGGCCTTTCCACTGCTGAAATCCTGTCCCCACCATAAAGCAGCATACATCTTTGTTGTCTGCAGTTTCACACTTGCCATATCCACAACCCACAACCCTCTTGATATTTAGACTCAGTCACCATTTCTTCAATGACTGTGGGCAAGAGAGGTATAGAAGCATTTTCCCAGAGCACTTAACATCATTTGGCACAAGAGTAAGAGTTACTGGTTATGTCTATGCAAGACAAGCCCCAAATTCTGAGCCACACAGGCCCTGATGTGTTTTCTAATCACTTCACTTGTGGTGATTAGAAAATGAAAAAAGATTTACAAACAACTTTTAAATGTGTTTGTGATATGAAAGCCCCTCTAACATGTGTGGTTCAAAATATATCAAATAATAGAGTAATGTAATACAATCACATGGCCTTTATAAGTTATGAAGAAATTGCAGGAAATTTCAAGAAGCCAAAGCACAAATAAAGTCCACATCATCTATTACAATATAATAAATTAGAAATCAGTTTTATCAAAACCTTACAATCTGGATATTTTAAAACTCTTTGATACTCTGGGAGGCCAAAGCAGGCAGATCACCAAAGATCAGGAGATCAAGACCGGCCTAGCCAACACGGTGCAACCCTGTCTCTACTGAAAATGCAAACATTAGTTGAGTGTGGTGGCACTCACCTGTAATCCCAGCTACTCAGAAGGCTGACATGGGGGAATTGCTTCAACCTAGGAGGCAGAGGTTGCAGTGAGCCAAGATCACATCACTGTACTTCAGCCTGGGGGACAGAACAAGACTCCATCTCAAAAACAAACAAGAAAACAAGAAAACCTCTTTGATAAACAACTCTTAATTCAAAGAAACATTTTAAACCCAACTTGAAAAATATCTAGACACCATTGATAATGAAAATATAACACATGTGAACTGATGGGCTATAGCTAAAGTGTTGCTTAGGAGAAAATGTATATAGCCTTAAACACCTGAATAATTAAAAAAGAATAAACATAAAGGAATTATGCATCTGACTTAAGAAAGGAACAGCCAAAGCAAACAGAAAGAATGCAGAAATAACTAAATAATAAAGATAAAAATAAGAAATTGTTTTCTAATTTAAAAACAAATCCATAAGAATCATAAATAAGCTCAAATACTGTCTCCGTGTGATATGGTTTGGCTGTGTCTCCATTCTCAGTTTGAATTGTATCTCCCAGAATTCCTCCATGTTGTGGAAGGGATGCAGGGGCAGTAATTTAATCATGGGGCCAGTCTTTCCCATGCTATTCTCATGATAGTGAATAAGTCTCTTAAGATCTGATGGTTTTATCAGGGGTTTCTGCTTTTGCTTCCTCCTCATTTTTCTTGCCACCACCATGTAAGAAGTGCCTTTCACCTCCCACCACAATTCTGAGGCCTCCCCAGCCATGTGGAGCTATAAGTCTAATTAAACCTCTTTTTCTTCCCAGCCTTGGGTATGTCTTTATCAGCAGTGTGAAAATGGACTAACACATCTTGAAAACAATGCCAAGCAATGAAATTTGCTTACTCAAAAAGTTACCACAAAAACAAAAAATGGGAAGCAGCCAGGCTCAGTGGCTCAAGCATGTAATCCCAACACCTTGGGAGGTCAAGGCAGATGGATGGCTTGAGCCAGGAGTTCAAATCCAGCCTGGGCAACATGGCAAAACCCTTTCTTTACAAAAAAATTACAAAAATTAGACAGGGGCACTGGCGCATGTCTGTAGTCTCAACTACTCAGGAGGCTAAGGTAGGAGGCTCGTTTGAGCCCAGGAAGTTTAGGCTGCAGTGAGCCCTGTTCATGCCACTGCGCTTCATCCGGGGTGACAGACAGAGTAAGACCCTATCTCAAAAAAAAAAAAAAAGGATAAAGGAAAAAGGATAAAGGACCATGGCCAAAGAAATTAAAATACTCAAAGGAGAACTTTTGCAAAAATAACTGAATTTTTTAAATAGGTAAATAAGTTACCCAAACTTATTCAAGAGGAAAGAGAAGAATTTTAATAACAGAAAAATCTGAAGCAATTATCAAAGATCTTAAAAAGCCACAGGTCTTTATGCTTTCAGAAGCAAATTATTTTGAATTTCAAGGAACAGATAATGTTAACACTATTTAAAAATGGGAACTGGTAAAATTAATTTTATATCTGCATAATGGAGTACTGTGAAGTTGTGAGATAGGATGTGGAGGTTCTGTGTATAGTTATGGAACAATCTACAAAATACATGAAGTTAAAAAAAAGCAAAGGCATAGCACTGTGTCTGTTATACCAGCATTTGAGTAAATGTGTATGTGCTTGTGCATATGTATATGTATAATACATAACTAAAAGGAACACAAAAACAACTGATAACAATGGTTGCATCTCAGAGAAGGGACTAGGCAGCTGGAAAATGGGTAGAGACTTTTTTACTCATGCCCTTTGGTACTTTTTGAATTTTGAATGCTCTTTAAATGTGTTATATGGTCAGAGAATTATAAAATAAACAAAATTGTCCATATAACAAATAAGGAAAATAGCCAGTGTGTTTTTATGAAGTCAATGTAACACAGATACTGAAGTCTGAGAGAGACAGCACAGAATAGGAAACTATAAATCAAACTCATGTATGGACTCATTATGAAAATTTAAATGAAAAGTTAATAAACATAATTTATCAGATTATTAAAAGTATTAGCCCCATCAAAAGAGGTGCTTATTCCTCAAGTACAAAAGTATCTCATTAATAGGCAATGGGTTAATATACACTTAACTACTATCCTGCACTGCTTCTCAAGTGGCAGAGTTTTATGTGAACTATCAGTCCATCCATAAACAGCTATGTATCTATCAGCAGCATTTTATCAAATCTAAAACGCTGTCAAGTATAAGACAGCCTGATTTCAGAAATGTTAAAATGTGGAAAACTGTTTATCTTTAAATCAGTGAAGTATGGTATCCATCCATCTATCCATCCGTCCATCCATCCATCCATCCATCCATTTTCCCTTCCCTTCCTTCCTCTTTGCATTTATCTGTCTAATCTACCATCTCTTTATCTAGAATACAAGATATAGTCTTTAGTGAAAAAAAACAAGAAGTAGAACAGTGGAATAGTAGTCCAACCTGAATATTTTTTAAGAGAATATTTAAATAGATACATAGTATATGTGTGTGTTTTTTCTTTAGAAGAATTTATTAAAATAACTGTAAACAAAGGTTACCTTTGGAAACCACTAGGTGAAAGGCGAGTGGAAGGTGGGGTGAGAGGAGGGGGGCTTTTATTTTCTTTCTGCACTTTTTGAATTCTCCAACCTTATTCTACCCTCATTTTGATTTTTGGACCATTTGCTTCTTTGTTGTAGTAGAAGGTGTCGGAGCACTGCCCTTGTACCTTTCAACACTTCTGTGATCCCTGCCTGAACTTCTGTGTATTTACCTTCCAATAGCGGCTTTGGCAGGGTCATTGCAGGACCAGTTGGAGCTGCTGGCTCCACTAGGTCTGCTGAGAGCTGGAAGTGCTTGGAGTTTAGGAACCCCCAGGGTGGCTGTTAGCTCTTGAGTGATTGGTGAAGGAGAATGAAAGCCCAGTTTCCTTGCCTCTGGTGGGAAAGCTTCCTTCAGAGGATTCTACCCTGCCTGAATCACACTCTCACTTGGCTTCTTGCCTGTTCTACTTCTTGCCACACCCTAAGCAGTTTTTCTTGGAAGCCCTTCCTTAAGAAATCATATGTTTGGCTGGGTGTGAAGGCTCATGCCTGTAATCCCAGAACTTTGGGAGACCGAGGGGGGCAGATCACTTGAGGTTAGGAGTTCGAGACCAGCTTGGCCAACATGGCAAAACCCCGTCTCTACTAAAGCTACAAAAATTAGCCAGGTGTGGTAGCGGGCACCTGCAGTCTCAGCTCCTAGGGAGGCGGAGGCAGGAGAGTTGCTTGAACTCAGGGTGCAGAGGTTGCAGTGAGCTGAGATCGTGCCACTGCACTCCAGCCTGGGCAACAGAGCAAATACCCTGTCTCAAAAAAAAAAAAAAAAAAGGGAATCACTTGTTTATTAATTTTCTTCTCAGCATCTTATTCTGAGACTGAAGATATTGTGACATTGTATTCTGCTTTGAATTTATGGATATTTAAAAAGAAACCTTGAATGTGATACGTATGTAAATAAAAGAAATAACATACCATAGAATCGAATGATACTGAGACAACAAAGAAACTGGCTTGTTCCTAAAACTCCAAGCTAGAACTGGCTTCCTTCCGATGGCATTCCTGTGTCTTATGGTCACGAGAATCTTTTTAAAAACCTGACATCAGTCCCTGCCTTACAAGTTTCAGTAAAAGGATACTCATAGCTAATGTATTATGCAAGTTCTTAACAACTTCTGGGGCTCATTTTGAAAAAACACAAACCATCAATTCTCAGTGAAAAAATAAATCGTTTTCTCGAAGGACAGTCTCAAGATGGAATTACTAATGGCTATGAAGAACTCTGCCTACTTTAAGAGGGACTTGTATTGTGATTCCTCAGTAGCTGGTCTCAGTGGGCAAACGAATCACCCAAAAGCACTTTGCTCCTAGATTGCAGTGGTGCCTCTGAGTCCAAAGTTCATTGTCAAATAAAGCGTGCCATTTGGGTGCAGCGTGTTTGCATTTTTAATCATGTTTGATCTTTCAGTCTCACTAGCAGCAGGTCTGCCGGTCCTCAGTGTGAGCCAACAAGGCTGTGTTGCAAATGTTTAAGCTCCTCAGGCAGTTTATTTATGCTGGTAATATTCAAAGTATTTATTATCCTCCTGTCTTTATCCTGAATGTGTGACTGCATTTAGAGCCATAAATTGCTCTAGATTTGAGTGGCTGTCGACAGCATGGTTTTAACTATAACATATTCTCTATGTGTGAGTGTGCGTGTGTGTATACACATCTATATACATGGATATTTATTTTTACACCCGCCAACAGGGTAATTTATAGTATAACACACAAACTTACAAAAAAAAGCCCTGCTCCTGTCATCAGCAGCGGAGTGTTTTCTCTTTAGTGTAGTGCTGAATATTAGAGAGGAAAACAGTGTCTAAGTTGTTTATTTCTGCAAGAGGAGGTTGAGGAGGTCTTGGGCAGGAAGTCATTGTCATTGGAGGCTGTTTCTGCTGCCGTTAGGGCATCTCCCAATAGCCCCTGAGACAGGTTGCCAGATTCTCTGGTCCACTGTGCCTTTGTTTGAAACCACCCCACCATCTGCAAGATCTTGGGAACTAACTTGTTAGTGACTACTGATAGGGGAATACCAATTTTGAGAGGAGGTGTGTATACAATTGAAAATGATAGAATCGTAAGCACTGCTTATATTTCCACTTCCTCTCCTTTTTACATGTCTTTTATGAGGACACTGTCCATTACTGATAGACTATGTTAGCTTTCACTGTGCTTTTTCAGAGGGAGACGAAGATTTAGGGAAGTGGGGCTTAACTGGGGATTGGAATGTTCTCATTCATACTGGCCCTCACATTATTCAGAGTTGACAATTTGTTAACACTTGACAGAAGACCCGAAATCTGTTTTTTAGCTCATCAAGTTGGGTGCTGGGTGCCTCAGCATATTATATTGTTTTTGCATTTTGTTGTGTTCATGTTTTCTGTCCTGTAAGATGATAAGCTTCTGGAGGGCCGGAACTATGCTTTGTATTTCACCCGTCTTTCCAAAGTATGTTGCATGTTCTAGCTGAGTACTAAAGTATCGTTGTTGATGTAAAATAAATACTTCTTAGTTGGAGTTCTTTCAAGGTAGTCATTTAGCTTTTGCTTAGCCCAGTCACAGGAAATAATAATGGTCAGCCAGAAAGTTTTAGTTACATGGTTATTAAGTAGCTGAGGGCATTAGGGTATAGGATTATTAGCAAGGTTTTTATAATTTAATTTCTTCTACTTTGAGTTGCTGATTTTCAGCAAGAAAATATTTTATTGGGCATATATTAGTGATTTTCATGGCTTTTTTTTTCTTTAGCTGAGAAACCCTTCTTTACTGGGCTCCAATGTGGAAAAACAATATGTACAACAGATGGAAAGGGTGTTGCTTTGTTTGAAACAGGGATAAAGATAAGGGGCCAGCTTGAGCAGTCTTCTCTTCATTGTTTCCTCTTCTCTCCTACTCTATTTTCCGAAAAATCCCCAAACCAAATGGCCAGAGAATCATTTCCTAGGACCATTAGGGCTCTACTGTATATAGTTTGTAAATCGTTTGTCTAAAACGAGTGTCTTTGAGTGTATAATTACGTTTGGTTCACCATTTTAAAAAACAGATGATTTTCTACAGCAAATTTAGTTTTACTGAAAAACTGAGCAGAAAGTACAGTACAGAGATTTCCCACAAATCCCCTCTCCCTTTGCCCACAGTACTCATTATGGTTAACATCTTGCACTGGTGTGCATACTTGTTAGAATGGATTAACCAATATTGCTACAAGTCCCTGGTTTCCATTAGCACTCACTCTTTTGTCATAGTTCTGTGTTTGGACAAGTGTATAACATCATGTATCTCCCATTATAGTATCATACAGAATAGTTTCACTGTCCTAAAAATGCTCCTGCTCCATGTATTCATCCTATGGTCCAATGTGTTTTAAGGTACATTAATGTTCAGAGGAGTCGCGGTAGTGAAATGTGGTTTGATTTTATGGAAGTTTTTCTCTAACCTTTCATTACAGTTGGAAAAGTTCCAGGTTTCTACTCCCTAAAAAGGGAATCAGGATTTCCAATTACAATCGTGATCCTGTTGTGATAAGTCAGGAGACCACTGCAGCTTATGTATTTTGGAAGAGTTGAAAATTTATCAGTGAGGCTAAATGCCAAGGTAAATTTAACTGGAGCGAGTGAGGCCATGCTTACTTAGAATATGTTGTGATATATTTGAGTCCAATGTGTATTAATATGCAGGCAAAGGTTAATTTTGACTATCTTCATGTCCAAATCTAGACTTGCCCTTCCTTCACTGATTTGTAGATTCTGCTTTCCTTACTTTTGGGGCCTGTCTTTGACTTTGGTGCATTGCTAATTATGCACACAGTTTTAGAATAACACTGACAATGAATACAAAATATTAATAAACCAACAAGACAAGCAGTTTTCAGGAATCACATTATGTATACTTACTGCCTAACTGACCTTTTCTGCAGTTACTTAAATCTTTTAAAAATCCATTTAATTTCAAATTAGAGTATTAGCCTATTTATATGTAAATTGTCTTTAATTCATGCATTGATTTAAAAGACTAATCCAAAAGATCTTTTACCACAAGTGACCTTTTTGACTCTATACTTCTGGGAAAACTGTGAAGTGGTTTCTTGGTGACCTCACATCCACCTGTGGTACAACACATGCCAATTCTGGTCTGTATAAATCACTCACAATTGTGTAGTTTTCAGCCAACATTAAATTATTAACAGTATAATTGTTTTAGTTACTATCACAGTTTCCACAGGACCATTTACAGGGATGAATTTTTTTTTCCTTCTGGTGTCTTTCTATTTTCATCCTCAACCAACAAACCTAATTAACAGCTTTACTAAGAAATGTCTGTTATTCAAGGGACACAGAGTCAGGTGTTTAATAGTTACTGTCTCCAAAGAACTTAGATGTCAGAGAAGCTTAAATTTACATTACTGCCTGCCATACAGACCTGAGCATCCAGAGAATCTTAGGAAAGCAAATGGGGCAGGTTAACATTGATATTCTTGCTCGCTCTCTCTCTCTCTCTCTCTCTCTCTCTCTCTCTCTCTCTCTCTATATATATATATATATATATATATATATATATATATATATATATGTATATATAGATATATACATATATATACACACACACATGTGCACACACATGCACACACACAGAATTCACAAACACAGAATGCACAAAGAATAGATGCCAACCACACACATATTTATGTTCACTTACGTGTTTCATGCAAGGCATAAGCAAGTGTTGGTGATTTGGGGGGGTGAACAGTAGGGGGTAAAATATTTAAGGATGGAGAGACCCTTTCTCTTGGCCAACTTCTGTTTCTCTTCTTTTTTTCTTATTTCCCTCTTTCCTGCTTTATTCACTCCCTGCTTTCTTCATATATATATGTCAACACACTGAACAATTCTATGGAGTAGGACTATTTACTTAGACTATACTGAGAATGCCAACACCTGTATCCTGTCCTGGAGATGCATAGCCCAGGGCTCTATATATGTACATACCTCCCTTTGTGCCAGCCCTCAGCCCCTACTGTCCACATCCTCCTTAAATTTTTACAACAGGTGTATAACAACAAAATGGTTAAATACTACTAAACATACATACATATACATGTGCATATATACACACACATTTGTAAAATATATATACACATATACATTTAATATATATACAGTTATTTCTCATTTTTCAAAGTAATTAGTTGTATAAAGTCTCTACAAACACTGAATTAGCAAATACCAAACCATTGCTCCTAGGGGAACTATAGGGTTAGGTTCCTTAGGGCCTCTGATTACAATATTTTTTTTGTTTTTAGGAGGTAGGGTCTCACTATGTTGCCCAGGCTGGAGTGCACTGGTGCAGTCATAGAGCATTGCAGCTTCAAACTCCTGGGCTCAAGCAGCCTTCTCATCTCAGTTCCCCAAGAAACTCAAACTACAGGCACATGCTGCTGCTTGTTTTGTCACATTTTTGTTAATTGATTAATATGTATACTCTTTAAATGTTTACTTTTATGTAAGATGGCTTATTTAACATACAGCTAATTCGTTAGCCCTGAAGTCATGGCACACAGCCTGAACCGTTTAACTTGAGCCTGAATGAAACTTCTATCACTCATATTTTCTCTGTAAGGCACATCATATTCTTCTTGTAATCAGGAACAATAGACAGCAATTCAGCACTGTTCTTGGGGGCCATTATGAACAAAAATGCAAAAAAAAAACCCACCCCAACAACCTGGCATTTAATAGATCAGAAAAAGACCCTTGTTTACAGCATGAGAGATGGAGTAAGATGGTGGAGCATTGCTTTGTCTTACTTCACTTGGGAACTTATGTGTTGGGTGACAAATTTTTCACTGCTCTATGATGTCTAAAAATGACCACAGAAGTGTGGCAAGTATTGATTTTGAGGATACAAAAGCATTTGATTGAGTGGACAAATTCACAAACACAGAATGCACAAATAATAGATGCTAACCACACACACATATATGTTCACTTACTTCATGCAAGACATATGCAAGTGTTGGTGATTTGGGGATGAACAGCCAGGCAGTAACACTGCCTTCTTGGAGCTTGCTTGCATCCTGGCATTGGACACAGATGTTAAACAATTAATTACCCAAATAATTACCTAATTACAACAGTGATCCCTGCTCTGGTGGAAGGATATCAGGCACTATTAGAGCATGTAACAGAGTATCCAGCCCAGGTTGAGGGGTCCAGGAGAGCTTCTCTGAGGATGATTTGAGCAGTGCTCAGAAGGATGGATAGATATCCAGGAAAACATCTGTATGTGTAACAAGCTGGAGCAGAGATTTTATGCTAATTTATGTTTTCCAATCCCTTGCTCTTCTCTTTTAGGTAAAACTATAGCATACATGTAAATATATTTTTTCTAATATAATAAAATTTTCTCTTCATACCCACATGGGTCATTACTTGGAAGCTGCTTCTATCTATCCCTTCCTTGGGAACTGTAGCTAGACTAAGCTGACAAAATAATGTATCACAGAAGGAGGTAAAATATTTAAGGATGGAGAGACCCTTTCTCTTGGCCAACTTCTTTTTGTCTTATTTCCCTCTTTCCTGCTTCTTTTCCTCCCTGCTTTCTCCTTTTAAGTTGGCTTCTCCTTTAAAAATGGTGACCTCACTGGATGGGAACCTCATTGGAAGAAGAATAGTCAGGAAGTATTTTTAATGAGAAAAATACCTCTGACTTTTCCTACCCCTTGCAGAATAATCTCAGATAAATCACTGAAATGACTTAATTTTTTTTAACTCGCTGGATTGCATTGAAAGACAAGTTTTATCTTTTTTCATGTATTCTGATTTAGTCATATATAGGTGTGGCTTCTGATCAATTAGGAAAATCAGCCCGTTTGTTCATTCATTCATTCTTCATTCATAAGTATTTATCAAATCCCTACTTGTGACAGGCCCTGTGCAAAGCACTGGTGAGATACAAAGATGAAAAAGACGTATACCTCTTCATGCTTATCTTCTCTTGGATTTGTCTGAAACACCACCAACCTTTTTAGATGATAATTATAATTATATGCAAAGGTTAATTAGATACTTATTCCATGCCCAGTACTGTGATAGCATCTTACATGCATTATCTTCACAAGGTCCTTTGAGGTAGGTTTTATGATGATCTCCATTTTAGAGATGAAGTAAAGACTTCGAGAGGGTGAAATAACTTACTTGAGGACAGGTATTGCTAAGCAGCTGAACTAGCATTTGAATTGTCTCCATTTTTAAGCATGGTACACTGCACTTCTTCCTGAAATCCTTATGAGTGACGTAGTAGCTTTCAAAATTTTAAGGTATCAACTAAAGCAAAATTATAAAACTTAAATATTTTTCACTTCCATAAGTTACTTATTGGTTGTGGCCTTATTTCTTAGTTTCTTGCCAGAAAATGCCCACTGCCTCTCCATGCCATCTTCCCAGTTTTATAAATGAGAACATTTGGGCACCAAGCAGTTATACAACTTGCCTTATTCAAGTTTTTAGGAAGAAACATGCCTGGGACTTCAGCCCAGGGCTGTCTTATTTTTTACTATCAAGCTCTCTTTCTAAAAATTAGGCTTTTAAAACAATATATTGCTTTTTTATTCTGATTTCAATACTAATTCACACTGAATGTAGAAAAGTTAGAAAACATGTACATGTGAACAACAAAGCATTCAGACATTGAATCCTTCTGTCTCTGTCTCTGTAGGTAATTCCACACTTTGTTACTAATCTTGAAAAATGCTGTGTGTGTGTGTTTTCTGTTTGCTGCATTTGAGTTAGTTTTATTTCTAGCATGAAGCTATTTGCTCCTGGAGGGAAGGAATGATTTCATTTAATTCTCTGCCTCCTACAGCACCTGCCTTCTTACTAAGAATACGGTTGGTTTTCAGCAAATACTTGTAGTTTTAAATGGAATTGAAATCACTTACTGCCCAGCATACTCTTTTTGCCACCACAGGGTGCAGCAACACAACCCCAGAGGCGCAAGTCAGACAGGGAATCTTGGTTTTATGTCAATTTCAAATTTTGCCCCCTGTGCCTAGGGAATTGCTCAATTGCTGTGCCTTTCTCTGGGATAAAACTTAGAGGACACCAAGGTCAACTTTCAGACACAGTAGAGAGCCAGGCATCAATAGTAAATAAAGCCTCTGCAAGTGCCTGGCTCTTATCAGTACAGGGAATGTTGGCAAAATGAATCAAGAAGGCACTTCTCTTCATGGGAGTTTAACACGCTCTGCCTGTGGCATGGAAAATGGGCCCATGGACTTCCACCGGCCTGCAGAGTCCATCCCAACAGGCCAACCCTATTGTTACATTTTCTGTTGTCACCAAAGGGCTCAATCACCACAGCCAAGGGCTGGTTCTCATTCATCACTTTCTGACTTACTCCTTCTTCTTAAAATGATCCTTTTGGCCTCTGGACCGTAACTCTGTCTCTGCTTCTCCTTCTTACCTTTCCAACTGTTATTTTTTTGTCCCATTTTTCTACTTTGCTTTCTGCTTTCCTCATTTAGAGCCCTTCCTAAAGCTTACTTATCAACCCTGTCACCCTTGTCTCTTGATGATGTGATTTCCAGAATCTTTATGGAGAATTCTAGCTTTAGTTATCTGCTCTGTGTGGAGAACATGCAGGAGTCCATTCCAGTTACACCTCCGGCTTCTGTAAGATCCCCATCTTTCTAGAAGAAAGGGGCTGGTAGAGGGATCTTTCCTCCCGGTGTTAGTCCATTTGGACTGCTATAACAAGACACCTCAAGCCAGGTAGCTCATAAACAACAGAAATGTTTCTCTCACAAATCTGGAGGCTGGGAAGTCCAGATCATGTGTCTAATGAGTGCCCATTTTCTGGTTAGTAGAAGATACCTTCTCGCTGTATCCTCACATGGGAGAGGGGGAGAATTCTGGTTTTCTCAGCCCATTATAAGGGCACTAATCCCATTCACAAGGGTTCCACTCACACATCCTATCACCTCTCAAAGGCCCTACTTCCTCATGCCATCACACTGGGATTAGATTTCAACATTTAAATTTTGGGGAGGACACAAACATTCAGTCCATAACCTCCCCTAGGCTTGAAGGGATGAGGAGAAGAAGCATTTATCAGAGCCTGGAAGGAGGCTGAGCATGGCAGCTCATGACTGTAATCCTAGAATTTGGGAGGCTGAGGCGGATGGATCACTTGAGGTCAGGAGTTCAAGACTGGCCTGGCCAACATGGTGAAACCCCATGTCTACTAAAAATACAAAAATTAGCAGAGCGTGGTGGCGCACACCTATAGTCCTAGCTACTCAGGAGTCTGAGGTAGGGGGATCACTTGAGCTTTGGAAGCAGAGGTTGCAGTAAGCCACCCAGATCGTGCCACTGCACTCCAGCCTGAGTGACAGAGCCAGACTCCATCTCAGAAAAAAAAAAAAAGAACCTGGAAGGAGAAAGATCTGGGTAGAGCAGGCCACCTGAGAACAGCCTTCATTTTCAGAAGATGGACACAGCTGTCCAGGGCTCCTTACAGGTTGGTCCCAATCCTGGAATGATGTAATCTCTCACCAGGGCCTCCCATGGACACAATGCAATCAGAAGCCAGAGGGTAAGTCTATATTGATCGGCCTCCCAGCAAAAGTCAGAGTGGAGAAAGATAGGGAGGGGATTAGATGGACAAGCAGAGGACATTCATGACAACCACTGGGACTGGTGGGCAGTTCATGACCTGCCAAAGAGTCACTGAATATTAGACTCCTGAGGCCGGGGTTGATACGTCTGTTTGAAGAAAAATCCATAGTGCCTTTATACTTTTGCAAAATATTAAGGTAAGCACCATACTTTGGGGTCATTATGTAATTTGACTATGGTTAAATATCTGGGAGAAAGGGGCATTGGGATTGGAACCCAGTCCTCTGACCCCCGGCCTTGTTTGCTCTCCCCAGAGCCTGTGCACTCACTCCCCTGTGGATTCTGTTAAACAGTCACACATGCATGATCTTCCCTGTTTTCCTTCTTGTTTTCAAACCTCATGAAAGAGACAACTATTGATGAAACTTATTTTAAAACCATTAGTCTTTCTTTTTACACAGATGAATCATTAAATAACTAATTAATTATAAAAGTGATTTATCAGGAAATACAGGGCTTTTTCCTTAAAATTCATTTCCCCACACTCTGGTGTAAACAGAGAATTACACACTGGGACAATTTTTATGAAATTACAAAATGACAAGTACGCTGTTACAGTAAACCAGGACCTACATCAATCACTATTTAAGAAAACCTTGGCCTTGTTCTTTATCCACAGACAAGCAAATTTTTATTTTTTCTGGCTTCCTCTCATCCCCTTAATGGGCATCTGTAGCATGTAAAGCCTTAATCCTCTACCTCTGACTGTGGACTGCAGACTAGGTCAAACTTCCATTAACTTATGATTGTTCAATACAAAAAGCCACCTTGGTGCTCCTTGGCTCTCTCTCTAATGACCTGAAAGCCCTGCTATGGTTCGAATGTATGTGTCACCCATCCCCCAACCAAATTCCTATGTTGGAACATGAGACCCAGTGTGAGTCTGGGCAACATGGCAAAACCCTGTCTCTACAAAAAATAAAAAAATTAGCTGGTGATGCATGCCTGTAGTTCCAGGTACTTAGGAGGCAGAGACAGGAAAATCACTTGAGCCTGGGGAAGTTGAGGCTTTAGTGAGCTGAGGTTGTGCAACTAGACTTCAACCTGGGCAACAGGGGGAAACCTTGTCTCAAAAAAAAGATAAATAAATACCCCGTGTGATAATATTAAGAGGTGAAGCTTTTAGGAGGTGATTAGGTGATGAGGTCAGAGCCCTCATGAATGAGATTAATGCCGTTTTAAAAGGGCTTGGGGGAACTAACTAGGCCCTTTATGCCTGTTTACCCTTCTGCCTTCCTCCATGTGAGGATACAGCAAGAAGGTACCCTCTTGGAAGCAGAGAGCAAGACCTTACCAGACACTTGATTTTGGACTTCCCAGCCCCCAGAACTGTAAGAATTAAATTTCTACTATTTATAAAATATGTAGTTTGTGGCATTTTGTTAGAGCAGCATGAATGGATTAAGACAGGCCCACAAGGGAAAAGTGTGGCCAGTGCTTTGGTATTTACCATCTTGCTGTTTTGCTCTGAATTTCTCCTTTTAGTCTTACTCAAGGGTCAGAAGAAAAGGAACCTGTTACTTGAGAGAGTGTGTCAGGGATAGCATCAAGCATTGTAACTGGCTTCTCTCCAAAAAGATAGGGTTAATTTTGTGACTGTGATGATACTTCCTCAATACCCTCATCTGGTCCTTCCTCACTGCCATATTCTTGGATTTCCCTTGAATCAGCTCTGTACAAATTTACATTCACATCATCAAATGTTGTCCTTGCCAACATTTGTCTTTCGTCTTTTTTATTATTGCCATTTTAACAGGTGTGAGATGAAATGGATAAAGACAATGTGAGATATATATATATATATATATATATATATATATATATATATATATATGTACACACACAATGGAATATTGTTCAGCCTTAAAAATGAGGAAATTTTGCTATTTTTCACCACATGAGTGCACCTAGAGGATTGTATGCTAAGTCAACTAAGCCACCACAGAAAAACAAATACATACATTCTCACTTATAGGTGGAATCTAAAACAATCAAACTCACAGAAGCAGAGAGTAGAATGGTGGTTCCCAGAGGGTGGGAGTTGGGGAAATGGGGAGATATTGGTCAAAGGTTACAATGTTTCAGTTAGGAGAATCAATGGCAGGTATTTGAGGTGATGGCTATGTTAATTAGCTTAATTTAATCTTTCAGACTGTATACATACATCATAGCATCACTTTGTACTTCATAAAGATACGCAACTATAATTTGTCTATATTCAATAAAATGAAAAAAAGAAATCATTTCTGAACAAAGTTATACAAGTGGTGTACTACCATTACCGTCCTACCACTTTCATTTTTCAGCCAAGCAGTACTTTTCTCTGTTACTTTATTTGTAGAAGACCTTAAGCTTCTCTAAAAGGCTTCAAAGTATTTTACATTGTGATATTTTCACAATAGACAGCAAAATAGAGAGAGCTATCAATAAGCATATGTACTTTGAACATGGGAAGATTAGGACCTAGAGAGGTCAAGTGACTTTAAGTGTATCTAACTTTTTAGGTTGAAAAATAGTGAAGAACTACAGGTTGATGGGCCAATTTCCAGTGATTTATTATTTCTCCCTTTTCTATTTTTTAAAATATTAACTTCCATACTAATCTTTCTTTCCTCAGGACCTGATATGCCATTTGTCCTATATTGTCAATTATTTTTTTTGGGTCTTTAGTTTCTTCATGAATGTCCACTTTTGTGCTTCTTGACTGGTGCAGAAATAGTCTTCTAGATTTTCTGTGTGCCTTTGGGTTCCCAGTATAGCAGAGTGTTTGGCATATGGTAAGCTCATTGGTAAAAGAACAGTTTAATGAATCAATAAGTGAATCTAGCATGTCTAGAGCCTAAAACTTGAAAGTCAGCAAGACTGCTATTTTTAAAAGTATTAAACTATTCAAGAATGGGTTGACATGTGCATTCTCCACCCTTTTGGCTTTCTCCCTCCTGAAGAGTGGAAGTGTACTGGAAACAACTGTTAGTTCTTGGAGGTGTTGCAGGACTTTTACTTAGTTCAGCTAAAGACGGGGTCCTTGTCCATCCCATGGCCAGGAAAATTTAGGCTCGCAGACCACTGCAGAGGGTGAGCAAGGTTTTATTGGGTGAAAAAGAAGAAAAGGGGAAAACAGGGTGTCTCCGCAAGGCTTGAGTCCCTGATAGAATGCTTCCTGCCTGCAGCTTCAATGCCAGGTTCCACACAGGAAAAAGAGGGACCAGGCTCCTCCCCGTTGCAAATGGGTGAACTTCCTGAGGCTCCACCCCAATGCACAGGCTGGTTCTGGGGACCCCTTCCCACCTAGCTATCTTATTTCCGCCTTTAAAGAAGTACATCCAACTGCCGTTTAGATTAAGGATAAGGATGGGCCGGGTGCGGTGACTCACGCCTGTAATCCCAGCACTTTGGGAGGCCGAGGTGGGTGGATCATGAGGTCAGGAAATCGAGACCATCCTGGTCAACATGGTGAAACCCCGTCTCTACTAAAAATACAAAAAAAATTTAGCTGGGCGTGGTGGCGCGTACCTGTTATCCCGGCTGCTCGGGAGGCTGAGGCAGGAGAATTGCCTGAACCCAGGAGGCGGGGGTTGCGGTGAGCCGAGATCGCGCCATTGCACTCCAGCCTGGGTAACAAGAGCGAAACTCCGTCTCAAAAAAAAAAAAAAAAAGGATAAGGATGAAGACTGATCTGCTTCCTGCTGACAAGAGGAGCTGTTTTGGGAAAACGGCAGTCAGAGCCTCCTAGAGGCATATCTAAGTGTTCCCAGCAGAAAGGACCATCCTCAGAGGCTGCGTTTGCATGACTGTTTGGAGTTTGATGGCCTGAAGGCAAGAACAGACAAACCAGGTCATTAGCAACTATGTTTCAAAATGAAACGAGGCGAGGGTTAAGGACAGCTGAAAAATTCTGAGACCTTTTGCCAGTTTGCACAGGTAGAGGAGGAGCAAAAGCCCGATTGGCAAAAAAAATTTACCCTTTTGCCGGCATGTTGAGCTTCTGGGTTCCCTTCCCCTGAACCCAATCCTAAGCCAAGCAGTCTGAGGTTTGGGAAACTAACTCTTTCTAGTTTGGAAGATGCATCTGAGGAGTGTCTTGTAGTAGGGAGACACAATTACCTATTAGTGAAGAAAGAACCGAGGAGAAGAAAGGCAAAAAGAAAGTATCTTTTAAAGGAGTCTCAGAGGTTCAGGATGCAGTCAGAAGGGGTGCAGACTGAAGATGAATGGCTACCCATCTAGAAAGGGGAGCAGGCATGCCTGGTCCCCTTCTTTTCCTAGCAGATACTCAAGGTATGTGGGGTAGAGAGGTAAGAGCATCCTTCTCCATCTTCTATTGTGGCATCCCCAAGTTCCAGTGACTTTGGCAGGTACCACTGTGAGTGTTAAAGGGACTTGCACCCATGAAGCAGGGGAGCCTGGGGAGGGAATCATCTGCTCTTACCCATGTATGTCCTATCTCCCCTGCTGTCAGTAGCCTTGGAGTTCCCTAGACCTCATTTGTGCCATGAAACCCAAAGCTTGGGTTAGCTTAATCAGCAGGAATCAGACACACTCACCTGTGCTGTGCTTTTTAACCTCTATTGTCATTTGCCTCTGGATCCCTAAGATCTAATTTTCCTTCCTAGGACTTTGACCCGAAGCTTGTAATTGAGTTTGGGACAAAAATGTGTCTCAGAAATGGGGGGAGATGTTGCATGGACTCCTTATCATAAGCCAAATGCTAAAGTGAAGCTGTGAAACTGAGTTCTCCTCCAGCAATGGAGAAGAAAGAATGTCTTTTGACACACCCAGTTAAGTGGTAGCTGTCGTTCTGCTTGCTAGGATTTGGGTACATGGTGCTTGGCTTTGGTTAGTTCCCTTGATCTTACTTTCCCAAAAAGGAAACCTCCAGATGGTGGGTACCCTATTTATTCCATTACCTGGCAGGATTTGCAGGATAATTGCTCAGAGCTAGAGTAGTGATCCAGATTTCTATATTACCCATCCTTCTTGTTCTTTCTGAGCTGCAGCTGGAGATTGCTGATTGGTTCACAGGAGCAAGCAGGGTTAGTCTAAAGTGTAGGTGAAAACTTAGAAACAATGAATGAGTTTAGGATTTAATGACAAATGTATAGTAAATTTTGGAACATAAGTTTTCTTTCTAAAGTCCTCATTTTTGTTAGAAAAATTATGCTTGGATTGAGTGTTTTGCAAAATAGACTTCATTCTTATTTGGCCTGATTATTTGCATAAAGTGCAGCAAGAATAACTATTTCTACATAGAACTTTTGGATTGGCATTGATGGAAGTGTTTTCCACAAGGAATCACAGATAAGACTTTTCAAGCTGACCCCAGCCATGGGTTTGCAACATCCAATACCTGTAAGTAAGTTAGGTGATCCTCTCCTTTTAAGGTCCCAAGATAAACTTAGACTTCGTGGACCTGTTAGAAAGTGGCATTCTTTACTGACCACAGGTCAGGAACCCTGTATAGGGACTGCATAGACAAGAGTATGAGAGCAGCTTCCCCATGGGGCTTTTCGTGGCTCTGCAAATTAAGCTTGACTCCTTAAAGGGAAGCATACACTTCCAGTCAAAGCCTTGATAAAATAACTTTCTCCAATTGTGTCCTGTTGCAAAAGAAAAATGGATTCTTATTGCAATGATGCAAACAACTATCTTGCCGTAAGAATACTCATAGATAGTTTCCAAATTCTAGAGGAACAAGGCAGAGAGAAACAAACATGCTTCAAACTTTGTTCATAGGAGTATACCTTACTCAATTATTAAAGGCTGTAAATATTTCAAAATAAGTTTCCTTGACTCTGAAAAACAAAACATGGATTAGCAATATTTCAAGCAAAAGTCAAAAAGGTTGCTTCAGCTTCCTGAGTTCAGTCTATTTGGTTAACTCTTGTTTGCTTGATATTCATGAGCATTTCAGCTCTTCATGAGTCCTATACATTTTCCTGTATTCCAGTGTCAAAATAGTCAAAGTTATCGGAAGCCTGTATTTGGGAGCACCTGTCAAAGTCCTATAGCTTCTTATTTTTTTGTTGTTTGTTTGTTTTTTTGTTTTTTGAGACGGAGTTTCGCTCTTGTTACCCAGGCTGGAGTGCAATGGCATGATCTCGGCTCACCGCAACCAACGTCTCCAGGGTTCAGACAATTCTCCTGCCTCAGCCTCCTGAGTAGCTGGGATTACAGGTGCGTGCCACCATGCCCAGCTAATTTTTTGTATCTTTAGTAGAGACGGTTTCACCAATTTGACTAGGAGGGTCTCGATCTCTTGACCTTGTGATCCACCCGCCTTGGCCTCCCAAAGTGCTGGGATTACAGGCTTGAGCCACCATGCCCAGCCTATAGCTTCTTATAAACCATCTTTTGAGAAGGATTAAAATAAGACGGCAATTATCTGTGAATAGCATAATTTCCAGGATAGTTACAATTAGAAACAATGATTAACAAAGAAGTTTGGTTATCTCTGTGGTTTCACTAACTTAACACAAAATCCTTAATTATGATTAATAGCATATACTCAGACATTAGAATATTAGAAATCCCATACAATTTTGGAACACATATTAGCGCTATTTACCCAGATATAACCTAAAGAAGATTAAGCATCATTTTGGCAATGCCATGTACCTAAACGTGTCAAATCATCCTGTTTGCCTCTCTTTTCTGGACACGTTGCGGGCCCTCTGAAGTATCTGAAAAGCCAGGTGCCAGAGAAGACAATTCTGAAACTGAAGTTTTATTTTGGGAAGGCTGTTAAATGTTCGAGATTTACAACACTTGATATTATGAAATAGAATTCCAGATGACTGAGGACTAAGCTCTGATTTTATCTTGCCCCAAATCCCATCTAAGGTGTCTGGGGAGTCATGACTGACAAACTATAAATCCTGATCATATGGGTTTAATTTAACCCTGAATATCGTGACTTACTTCCAAATCTGACTGGCATAACAAGGAAAAAACTCAAAATGTTTTACCCCAAAATATATTTCGTTGCTATACCTTGAAATTGCCCTGCAACATCTCTTGTGGGAGCAATCCACGTTTTATAGAGAATCTGCTTTCCTCTTTGTTTTCCTTCCTTCCTCTTCAGATCCAGGAGGTAATTAACTAAGAGCCAGGCACCCTTTTAAGTCTGATAAGAAACATTTTACAACCTGCTCTCTCTGGTCTGCTATCTAAGAGCTTCCTCTGTACAATATAATTTGGTCTTCACAATTCTTTATCTTAACCTGAACATTTCCTTTCTATTGATCCTAGGTCTTCAGGTAAACTCAACCGTCAACCAGAAAATGTTTAAATTTACCTATACCCTGGAAGCCTCCACTCTGAGCTGTCCTGCCTTTCCGAACCAAAACCAATGTATTTCTTAAATGTACTTGATTGATGTCTCATGCCTCCCTAAAATACATAAAACCAAGCTGTACCCTGACCGCCCTGGGCACATATTCTCAGGACCTCCTGAGGGCTATGTCATGGGCTATGGTCACTCATATTTGGCTCAGAATGTATCTCTAAAAACATTTTACAGAATTTAACTCCTTTTGTCAACAGTACCAAAAGTTATTTATTTTGGCAAAATGATGACTCAGAAATTTTGAAGAAATAAAAACTTTTTGCAATCCTTTTCAAATTTTGCCAATGAGCAGATTAGTGCCTTAGGAAAACCTCGTTAGGCTTTTATTTTAATGCTTAATTTACAAAAAAAACCATCTACTACCCTTTGTTGAATATAGTCAGTATGTTCACACAGAGAACCTCTTCTTCAAGATAAATTTCCACAATTCTTCCACCACTTCTTGGAATCTTCAGTTTTTCCTAATTTAACTCAAAACAATCCTTAACCCTAGGCAAAATTTTACATTCCCATACCTTCTTATAAACTTTTACTAAAAAACACATTTTACTGTTATTACATACCTTGCAGGTAAATCTATTTCTGGTGGTTTCAATTAACTCCTAGCAATTTTTAACTGTAAGGTAAAACTTGTTAAGTTGCTTTCATTGTGGACTAACTGCAGGCAGGTCTGCCTTCCTAGTTAAGGGTGTGGTAGTTCCATATGTCCCAAGGCCTTACCCGTTGTGAAGCCGGCAAATCAAAATAGTTCTCGAAACTCAAAAAGCAGTTTGCAACCCCAAAACACTTAGCAAACCTTGCATCTGACCTGCATTATTTAGTCCACCTATTTACATTTTGGTGGTACCTGCTTTTTATTTCTGAAAGATTAAAGTCACGTGAACTGAAAGATACCAGATTTTATCTTCCCTTTAAAAAATACTAGATTCAAACACTTGTCTTTCTTTAGGCCAAATTAATTGAGAGTTCTCTTGACAGGCAATTACGCACAGTACACATACAGGCAGGCAAAAGAAAACCCAGTTGCTGGGACCCTTTAAGAGACAGAGCTAGGAAAACATGCAGTTACTGAATCTGAGAGGGCTTATCATCTCAGGCAGGATTGCTAAACAAAGCTTGCCGTAATTACCAGTCATGCCCACAGGATGTAAAACAACATGGAGGATTGATTTCACAACCAAAACTTTGCAGAGAATACAGTGATAGTTGTTGTGGAGTTGGGGGGCTACCCTAGTACTGCAACTTCTAAAAGGGAAAAAAAACATAAAAGTTAACTTGCTGATGGGGTAGAGAAGGGGAAAGAAAAGAAACAGTTTAAAGGTGCCTGGGGAAGAACCTCATATTTTTATGCAAGTGGTTCCTCCACCAGGGAGACAAGTTCAAGCTTAATTACTGTCCAATAGAGTTACACCTCTTGGACAGGGAATGGGAAGGCTAGGGCAGCTAGCTGTGAGTTGCTGGGAAGTAGCCAGCAGGCCGTGTATGACCCTTGGGCCATAAGTCCCAGCCCGGGCATGGAGTGGGGAGCAGTCGGGAGGTGCTGCTTGCTGGTCCATCCCAAGAAAGGAAGGAAAAGGCCATGAGGATGAAAAGACTCAGAAGGGAGAGGGAAAAAGAATTCTTGGTTTGCAACTCACTTACTGCTTCTTGAGCCCCCACATGGGGCGCAAAAAATGTTGCAGGACTTTTCCTTGGTTCAGCTAGACAGGGTCCTTGTCCTCCCATGGCCATGAAAATTTAGGTTCACAGACCGATGCAGAGGCTGAGCAGGGTTTTATTGGGCAAAAAAGAAGGAAGGGAAAGAGGGAGTCTCTACAAGTCTTAAGTTCCTGAGAAAGCACTTCCTGCCCACAGCTTGAATCCCAGGTTCCACACAGGAAAAGGAAGGGTCAGACCCCTCCCTGCTGTAAACATTGTGAACTTCCTGAGGCTCCACCCCAGTGCATAGGCCAGTTGGAGGTCTTCTGGGGACCTCCTCTCACCTGCTGTCTCAGAGGCAGGAGACCTGCGTGGCTGTCCCTGCTTCAGTTTTTAACTGTTTTTTTTATAGAGATGTGAGTTTACCATCTGTACTAAGCTTTGGTTTCTTCCTTTGTACCAGTGGGCATTCAAACCTTCCTGATTTAAAAGCCAGCATACACTCTATTTATTTCAAATGGTGATCTTACTTAGATGTGTTTTAAGAAAAAAACACTATGAAAGGCGCTGCATTGGTTGAAACAATGTCATGAATTTGGTCTGCAGTGACACAGTTTGTAAACCACTACTCTATAAAGATAGGCATAGTAATACAGTGGTTCCCCATTACCTGCTGTTTCAAAGTTTAGTTACCTGTGGTCAACCTAATCTAAAAATGTTAAATGGAAAATTCCAGAAATAAGCTTTGTAAGTTTTAACATGCATGCCATTCTGAGCGGCACAATAAATCTGAGCTGCCCTGCCCTGCCCTTCCCAGTGTATGAATCCTCCCTTTGTCTTGTGTATCTGTGATGTCTGTGCTGCTTGCCCGTCAGTCACATCGTAGCTAGCTCGGTGATCAGATCCACTGTTGTGTTATCACAGTGCTTATATCCAAGGAACCCTCATTTTACTTACTAATGATTCTAAAGCACAAAAGTGGTCATAGTGGCGTCTACTTTATTATTAGTTGTTGTTGTTCATCTATAACTGTTCCTAATTTATAAATTAAATTTTGGCTGGGCACAGTGGCTCATGCCCCTAATCCTAACACTTTGGGAGGCCAAGGTTGGTGGATCACCTGAGGCCAGGAGTTCAAGACCAGCCTGGTCAACATCTTGAAACCCCATCTCTACTAAAAATACAATAATTAGCCAGATGTGATGGTGGGTGACTGTAATCCCAGCCACTTTGGAGGCTGAGGCATGAATGCAGGAAGTAGAGGTTACAGTCAGCTGAGATGGTGCCACTCTACTCCAGCCTGAGCAACAAGAATGAAACTCCATCTCAAAAAAAGAAGTAACTCTTATAAGTACGTATATATAGGGAAAAAAACAGTATATATAGGGTTTAGGACTATACACAATTTCAGGCATCCACTGGGGTTCTTGGAACATATCCCCTATGCACAAGAGGGAACTATTGTATCTTTTCTGCCCAGCTCTCAAGTCTGTTAAGCATCAAATGGAATAAGGCATATGAAACCATTTTATAAAATTTACTTTGTTCTATTCATTATGACGTTATTATGAAGATAATTTTGCTATTTTCGTATCTTCCTTAAGCTCATTAATCAAAGGTGTAACCCCAAATCCAGACTGAAAATTTTAAATTCTTAAAATGAGAAGCCCATCCAGTAGGAATGTTTTAATTCTATAGAACTTAGTTTAGAAACACTTGGAAAAATTCTAATCAAGAAGATGATTAAAGGCAAAATGATGGTGCAGTTTTATGAAAGAAGGTGATATTAAGCCAGAAATTGGACTGGTATTGTTTGACATTAATTAAACTTATAATAAGTGATAATAATTCCCTTGTAGCTATAGTCTGGGAAACTGTAATCTAGTTCCCAAGTGAATAAACTATAAGGCAAAAGGGCAAATAGTTTAACAAAAGGGAATCAGATGATTATCTTGTAAGCTAGAGGAGCAATGATACTGTAGCTTAATTATGTAGCTTGGTAGGAAACTCTAGTTACAACCAAAGTTTTTTTTTTATTTTTCTTTAAATAAAGAGAGACAGAGTCTGGCTATGTTGCCCAGGCTGGAATGCAGTGGTTATTCACAGGCATGATCCCACTACTGATCAGCACAGGAGTTTTGACCTGCTCCGTTTCCACCCTGGACCGGTTCACCCCTCCTCGCTCCCAGGGTCCCTCACTCCCAGGAGGTCACCATATTGATTCTGAACTTAGTGCGGACACCTGATCAGCATAGCACACTACAGCCCAGAATTCCTGGGCTCAAGTGATCCTCCCACCTAGGCCTCCCGAGTAGCTGGGACTACAGGCATGTGCCATTGCACCTGGTACAACTAAAGTCTTAAAGTAGTTTTCTGGTCATTTGCAAGATACCGAAATGGTTTAACTTATGAGAAAAGAGAAGACACGAAAAACCAGAAATTCTGTAATGTCTCATAAATTGTTGCTGGGGAAAACACCGGGGAAAATGATTTAATATTGTGACCATAAAGACTAATGGAATGAACAAGGAATGTTTCATTTGTGATCAAGAAAATTGCAATAACAGGTATCAGATACCCATATGGAGATGAAGTCTAGGGAGAGGTTTGGGCTTAATTGGATACAGAGCTAGAGGGTACACTAATAAATAGATGTTCTGGGTTTTGACCTTGGGATATTTGTTGCGTTTTAACTGTCTTGATGTGTCTTTGATTTTGACCATGGCAGTGCAGATTGTAACCCTTAAACTCTATTTTTTTTCCTAGAATATTTGAGTAAAGTCTGATTCTTTGCAGCCTTGAAATTCTATGACCAACCAATGGGTCCTTCCTACCTGCTGCACAAACAGAGACCATGGAATGGCAGTAAAGAAAGAGTTTAATTGACAGGCCAACCATACCTTGCCAGAGATGGAGTTATTACTCAAATCAATCTCATGGAAGGCTTGTAGGGTAGGGGCCTTTCAAAGTAGTTTGGGGAAAAGGGTAGGGGTGGCTGCACAATGGGAATTTGCTGATGATTGACTGGGTTGGAGATTTAATCATAAGGAGTTGAAGCTGTCCTCCCTGACTGAGTTGCTTCCGGGTAGGGCCAGAGGAGCCATCAATTGGTGAGTCCAAGTAGAGCCATGGGTGCCAGACATGAAAAAAACCTAGAACAGTATCTCAAAAGGTCAGTTTACAATAGTGATGTTATCTGCAGGAGTAATTGGGGAAATTGCAAATCTTTGTGATCTCTAGAATAAGTCTGGCAATGGTTTCTGTCTATATCTTAGCAGCATCCAGGCTTCTCTCCTTCCCTTAGGTGCTCCCTCATTAGCTTTACAAAGGCAGTTGAGTTTGGGGAAGGGTTATTATCATTTAAAATGTAAAGTAAATGTCTCCAAAAGCTAGCCTGGAAGCTTGAAGGCTAAAGGCAAGAGGCAGCTAGATCAGATCTACCCCACTGTCATAATTTTCTCACTGATAAAATTTTTGCAAAGGTGGTTTCAATACCCTTATTTTTCCATGACACCACATAGGTAACTTGGTATTCTTATTCTGCTTAGTAAGTTTACCTATTCAGATTTTGATTATGCCTGTATGATGTCAAAAAAATATATGTAGATGAGAAGTGAACAATCTACTTAATCTATCATCTGGATGTTTAATTTCTATCTCAGTGATAATCTGGATGCTTCTGCATATCAGACTATTAAAGTCCTGTGTACACATCATGGGGGCAAAACCATTCCAAGTTTCAACTGTAACTTTCTTTTTCTTCTGAAGAATGTAGCTTCGAGGCCACAGATAGTCATGGGAGAGTCTAGACATATTTATTGGTTCAGCTTTAGTTTGTAGCAGAAATCTTGGTCAATCGTTGTACACCAACTTTGCTTTTCTCTTTCCAACACTTTTAAGAATCTGTCAGCAGTGCCAGTGCTAATCTGCCGTTGCCTGGATTGGGCCCTCCTCTGAGTTTCCTGCAGAAAAGAGCCAAAATTGTGTCTGCAGATTTTCAGCTTGATGACATCTTGGCTTAATAAAAATTCTTGAAGAAGAGAATGTGAATTTTTAAAAATTTCCAGGCTGGTGAAAATGAACAATTTTGCATAAGAAATATAATCCTTAGCATTAAGATAAATGAGAAGCACTACTGATGTGACACTAAGTTTGCTTTGACATAGATAAGGGGGCTAAGTAGGATTCTATGGGAATTCACACACTGGATCTAAATCTTTTTTTTAATTACTGCATCAAGAAATGTGCTTTTTCCCCTCCTCCTATAAGATGGCTAGTTAAATACTTTCCTGTAGCACTTTTTAAATGACTGTGTTCAGTGGTCTAGCTTGCCCTGTGCTCTGAAACTGGAGGCTTGACAAGGCACTGAGAACCCCCTCTTGGGGGTTAGGCCATGGAGGCCTCTACAACATGACCGAGTTACACAGTCACTGATCAACATGGGGAATGGGATAATTCCTGGCATTCTTGCCTGCTTTAACATGCAGACCACTCAGTTCCTGTTTTGAAATTACTATGACAGATCGTTAACACTTTGGAGGAGTTTTCAGAAAGACAGTATTGAGATGCAAAGTGTAACCCAAAAAAAAAGCAGACAAAATGATTGTTGAACAGTGAGATAGAAAGAGAGAGATAAATATTACATTCAAAGCATTGGTGTGTCTAGGGATGTGCTTCCAAGTTGAAAGATAGATGAAGAGCTAGGCTTTTCACTTAGCCAAAGATGTTGCCATGTTCACTGACAGAAAAGAATATTTCATACAATAAATAGGCTAGCCTTAGGCTAAGAAAGAAGATTGAGTTGGAAAAGGAATGCAGGTGGGATTCTGGAAATAGGAGTCAGTTTCATTCACTGCTTATGGCTTAGAGGTAAAGAAGTAGGTTGCAGATTCCACCGAAAAAATATTGCTAGAGTTTCCTGAGAGGAAACTGTTAAATTGTGAATGGTTAAAACAATCTTTGCCTGGTTATTGGAAGTGGGAAAAGGAAAATAGGTTCAGGAGCGTTAGTTTCAAACAATAGAATGGGCTCTAATTTAAATAGAGAAGAAATTTATTAAAGAATATGGGGCATTTCAAAGAATCATTGGTAGTCCCAGAGAAATAGGCTTGAGGCTAAGCTTTTGGGAACAATGCCTAAAACCTTGTTGCAGAACTGGCCTGGTGAGAAAACAGCTATTGACATGCTGTTGACTGCAGAACATTTTCTTAGAACTGGGCTCAGGAGGGAATTGTCACCATGTACTCAGTGGATGCCACAATGTTTTCCTGACTGTAACATCTAGGTTGCCAGGGATTTAATTTTATTGCAATTTCTCCTGACATCCCTGAAGCTGGATACCTTTCCCACTGCCTATACTGGAAAAATGAATGTCCACACGTAGCCTGTTTTTCCTCATTGCTCACTTCCATACTGAAGCCTTGTGTGACCTGAGAAGTGGAGGGTAGACCGCATACCGCTCCTTAGCTGCAAAGGAGACTGAGGATGTGAATTTTCTGAAACTTCTTTTGAAAACCATTATAATAAGTAAGAATATCCAGGGGATATTGGGCAGCAATGCAAGACACATTTCACTCTGATCCCTTTCTTGGTACCAAATATCCATAATACTCCCTTTTTCCATGTTTCAGCTTTCAAGTTATAATATCTTGCTCTGATTTAACATACTGCAACTTTCCATTGAAAAAATAGTCCATCAGTAATCCCATCTAGGACACCCTCAATGCTTCTCCTCATTTGGGGTTGTTGGAGTCTAACCCATTATCACAGTACCCAGCAGTAGCAGGAATAGTCCAGAGGATTTACCTGCATGCTACATACTCTTTGTGGCCTTCTTTGCTGAGCAGAGACCTCATTTCCCAACTGATAATCAAGACTAATGACTCCTGCCAACACAATAACTCCCTTTTTACTCAGTTTGAGTAGGGTATGAGGTGTCCAAAATGTCCACTGGACAGATTCAGCTTCCAATTCCATAGAAACACTGTTGCATCTACTAAAGCAAGCTAAATATGGTCTGAAAAGGACTCTCTACTTCTGTATTTGAGTCCTTGTGGATGAAGTGTAACCTAGCTTAATAGACAAAATTGAAAACCTAACTTCATAGTATGCATCTGTAACGATAACTGAGTGTTGGCCAATCCCAGCAGCCATACTTCAACCACACGTAGACCGCTAAATGTTCAAACTGTGTTCAAATAAGGCAAATGCTGAGCTGTAACCAGTCTCACCATTTCTGTACCTCAATTCTGATTCCTGTACATCACTTTACCTTTTTTGGTCTTTAAATTTGTTCTGAACATGAGGCACCCTGGAGTCTCTGTGAATCTGCTGTGGTTGTGAGGGCTGCCCAATTCGCGAATCATTCATTGCTCAATTAAAGTCCTTTAAATTTAATCTGCCTGAAGTTTTTCTTTTATCACATCTATTGTTGGAAGTGTTTTTCACTTGAGTTACTAAGACCTCTACAACAGCAGACCTCAAAATTGCTGGTAAGGAAAGCAAACATTTTATGAGTAATTTGTTCTGAGTAATAGCGAAAGGCACTGCTCTCCCCTCTACCCTTTGATCCCTGGACCCATATATTCTTGCTATAGGAAAATAGCATTATAATTAGTCACTAGTTAAGAGAACGTACTGCAGCCTATAGGATATTTCTTTCGCTTTTCAGGGTGTTGTCTTTTACCTGGCACCACAGCTGAGTTATTAACTGGCCATTCCACTATTGAGGCTGGGGTATGAATCCCATGAGCACCAACTAATTGTTTTACTTTTAAAATATGTACATATAAAATGAGTGTATTGGTCAAGAAGCTTCTGTGGGAGAACATCAAGGTGAATCAAACATTTAAGGTTGCTCACAGAAGCCTGGCAAAGAGGAGAATTCATATTGAGTATATGTCTTTTACAAGAAGGATACATTTTCATCTCCTCTATGATAGATGGGGTTCATATAAACAGCAGGCTCCCAGGTGCCTGGAGGGTCTAGTCAGGGTACTTTTCTGTGTCTTTGATTTAGGGTTGGTATATTAATCATGTGGTTCGCAGGGCAGTTTTCCTCTATACAGAGAATCCGGGAGCAATCTGGCATTCTCTGACCTCATCACTTGGTGTGCAGGTCAGGAGGTATGCCTTGCCAGGGCCCCTCACAGGATGACAGGTTTCTGTCTCCTTATAGACCATTGGCCAACACTGGTCACATGGCCTCACCTTACCATGAAAGGTCGAGGAAATGTGGGAGAGCACATTGGTATTCACTGAATCAAAAGGTAACTCTCCAACAGAGTTCCTTATTGATGTTTCTAGCAAGTGGTACATGGGGGAGTGGCAGTGGCCAGAACTGGTGAAGTCCTTATTGGTCACCCCATGCAAACTTCTGTCTTCGGCCACCCTAGCTACTAAATAGCTTTTATGAGTGTGCTGATTAAGCTCAGTTGGCAGCGAAAGAAGCCTTGCCTCCCTAGTTACTGAGTGCCTTCTCCACAGTGGGGACCTTCTAGCCTACGTTCACATAGACAGATATTTTCACACTCTGGTAAAAGTTTGAGAAGCCTTCCTATATATTTGTTTCCTTCCCTTTCAAAGTTCCCCTCTTTTTTCTCTTCCTAATGCCTCATTCATGAGCGCATGAATTAATGTGGAACAATACCTCAGGTCAACTATTTTTCCAGGCAGTGTTGACCACAAGAAGTAATTATTTGAAATTCTGCCAACTAATGGGATTTTTTTCTTCAGTGTCCTTTAGGGCTAGTCACCTTGAGTGGTTTGTCATATTCAGGGTCCACTTCTGGCTGGTGCTAGTTTATTGTGAAGTGTTATCTGTAAAGTAGGCTTTGTTTTTCTCTTCTTCTGGTAACTACATAAAAAATACCCCATAAAGCCTTAGGTTTGGGTTCAAAAAGTGATAGCGGGAGTAAGCCTAATAGTACAATCCCATGTAATCTACTTTCCCTTGAAACAGACAGCTGCTGCTGGGTGCACCCAATGTTGTACATGGTGGATAAAGCAACACCCAATTCAAGTTGGGCAGCTCAGGCCACACAGTACCCTAGTGTCCTGTCATCAAACATTCTGTCTCTTGCTGGAGCCCAATAGAACAAGAGTTGCATCACAAGAGGGAAAGCCTTTTCGACTCTAATCTAGAGCTTGCCAAAGCCTCTTTCTTCTGTTCGGAAGCTGCAGACACTTTGATAACCATCTGATCATCTATCATGTGAAGATACCAAATTTTATTCATCTGTTTCTCTGTTAATGGACATTTTTAATACGTTAACAATAGATTCTCTAGGATTCATAACTAGCATTGGGAGCCACTAGGTTTTCAGAGTAATAGTCTGAATTAGAATCTCACTTCCATCACATACCAGGCACCTGATCATAGAAGACAAATTAACAAATTCTCTAAACCTTGATTTCCTTATGGAGGAAGATGGGAAATATAATAGAATTTCCTACTTCATAGAACTGACGTAAGAATTAAATACAATATTGTTAGTAAAGACCCACAGTATCAGCTTTCTGTCTACATGGTCATCTTTGTGGTGTCTTTGTTATCCTCATCCTCTCTGTTCTTATAAATCGTAGTAGACAAACAAATACAGTCTCCATTAAGACAACATACAGATTCACTAGACTTTTTGTTGAAATACTATTTACTTTATATTAAAATGCTATCAGTCCTTATTTTATCTTTAAAATGCCTGTTATTTGTCTGTTTTTTAAGCTAATGAGAGAATTTCTGTTAACATTTGTAGGCTCACCTCAAGATGTAAGTTTTGCAAGGCAAACGGGTCAGTGATTAGTTAGATGTGGGAAATGCTGGAGTAAAGAAGTCAAGTTTATATAATTTAGTGTTAGGATGAGCATGAAAAATGTCCAAAAGGAGACTGAGCATGCCACATTTCAAAGGTATTTGGGCCATGGATTGTTTTTACAAGGGTCACTTTCAGTCTAAGGAATGCAATTTTAGAAACACTGCACTAAACTGTGACGTCTTCAGGAATAAGGATCTTGTCTTACTGATCTCTATGCTCCTACTACCTAGCCCAGTGCCTGGCATATACTAACATGCATTGACTTGATCACAGTGATGTGGGGAGAAAGATGTGCTTTTGACTTTAGTTTCTATCCTCATCTCAATGTTGTAGGCGGACCATGATCTCTGGAGGTAGATGTGGCCTTGAGACTCCTCTACCATTTGAAAAGCCTCCTATGTTAAAGTGCTAACTTCTGGGTGTTTTTTTTTTTTTTTTTTTTTTGAGACAACAGAATTCTTAGGGGAAATAATTCTGTTGAGATGTTATAGGAGAAAAGTATTCGGGTATGGATATTCACGATCTTCACTATTTTTCTAGCTTCTATACAGGAAGAATTTGAGCTTCCTGGGTAAATTCCCAGGTTCTCCCCAACGTAAAGAAAATAAAATCAAAGTAAAGAAATAAAGAGTCTGTGTTGAAGAGTCTGTGTTGAAGCACGTAATCAAGAGTGGAGAGATAGAGAGAGAGAGCAGGACAGGCTGCCCAGATCGGGCGTTGGAGCCACTGGAGAAGGACCAGGACGGAGAGTGCTCCTGAGTTAGCTCTCAACAACATGAAGAATTTTCAGAAAGGCAGCAATGAGGAGAGAATAATTTTATGGTATTCTTAATGCATTAAGAATAGACCTCTCCTTTTTATAATTTTTTATGTGTCCAAGTGTATTAGTCAGGTTTCTCCAGAGGGACAGAAGTTGTAGGATATATGTATGTGTATATATGAGAAAGTTTATTAGGAAGAGTTGGCTCACACCATTACAAGGTAACGTCCCAGGATAGGCCATCTGCAAATGGAGAAAGAGAGGAGCTGGTAGTCTGAAAGTCTCAAGCCAGAGACGCTGACAGTGCAGGCTTCAGACTGTGGCCAAAGTCTCAAGCCACTGGAGTCTGATGTCCAAGAATGGGAGGGATGGGAAGAATCCAGCATGGGAGAAAGAAGGCATCCAGAAGACACAGCAAGCCAGCTTATCTCACCTTCTTCCACCCGCTTTTTTTCTACCTGCACTGGTAGCTGATTGGATGGTGCCCACTACACTGAGGGTGGGTCTTTCTCTCTAGTCCACTCACTCAAATGTCAATCTCCTCCAGCAGCACCCTCACAGACACACCCAGAAACAATATTCCACCAGCCATCAAGGCATCCTTTAATCCAATCTAGTTGACACCTAATATTAACCATCACAACAAGTAAACTTGTAAAGAACTTCCTATATCCCTGATTACATTTCTCTCTGTGACAAGGTACCATGACTAGATGATATGGATCCCCAAGAATTTTAGTGAAAGTATATTTGATTCACCTTTTTTTCTGGCTTTCCCCCAAACTTTACCCACTGTTGTCACACCCCAGCCAACATTGGGGGACCCCCAATCATTTTGGATGAAATGCGTCTTTCTGTTTTAAGCACTGATACTCACTTTTGTTTGAAAGAAAGCTTGGTTCGCATTTTGAACATCTATGATTCTGTGGCAAATTCCCTTTTGAGAAGGTCCAGTCTCTTGGTGTCTAAACTTCCTGAACTTCCTTTTGCTAATGTAGCAGAAAAGATGCTTGAGATTTCCTCATGATTTCCAAGGTAACATCATTCTAGGAGGTATCGCTTTTAGTGCTGCCCCTTACTTGATGAGAGGTCACTGGTCCTGATTTTGATAGCATGTTTAGAAGCCTTTTTGTTTCAATTTCCTGGGAACTGCCATGCCCAGTACCAGTCTTTTGTCTTTGAGCTTCAAATCTTGCGGTTCCTCTTTTTGGCTTATGACATCCACTCATCTAACCAGCTGAGAGAAGAGACATTAAGATCTGTTTTGCTGAGACCAGTGCCATTGAGGCAAATATCTTGATGGCTTGCCTAGCCTATGAAAGGTACATACTTCCATCTGAAAAGTACTGGTTTCAATGCAAAATAGACAGTGCAATATATTACCTCTCTTCGTATTTTGTTTGGTTTCAGGTTATGAATATGATCTTTAAAATATATATATATATAAACATGTTATTTATAAAACATTATGTATTTTTATATTTATATATTTATATATTAATTATATATAATCATATTAATTATGTTATATATTAACATATTAATATATCAATAATCTCATCCTAGGTTTTTTCCTTAATACCCCCTTGCTCTTTACTTCTCATAAATATCTTGCAGAGTGAGTCAAAATATGCATTTGTTATTTCTAAAGAATGAAATTGAGTATCCTGAGATTTATAAATAGAAACTTACCGAAGGGTTAAGGTGAAACTTTTCTTCATATTTTTTTCCTGGGCATTCCTCTAGGCTACTCCAGGTTTGCATTGCCACCGCTTAGTAGCAATGAATGTTAAATGAGCTTTTGCCCTGCAGACCACTGTTCCACTGTTAATGCAGTCCATCCACCTCCCCACCTTCCCATCCACCTACAACTGAGGAAATCCTGTTTCATGATGAAATTGACCCTTTGGGCTTTGTTTCTGAAAGGCAGCCTGGGAGTTTTCTGCATCCTTGACTGGACTATTATAAAACCATTTTGGCAGATGCAATTACAGTGTGTCTAGTATATGTGTGTGCATGTGTGTGTGTGTGTGCATTTTCCTACCCAGAAAGGACAGTTTTACCCTGAGGAATTGATAGCATGCCCCGTCAACTCCAAGTCCCTCAGGAATGGTGGGAGTGACAGGCGAGGGAGCACTACATAGTGGAAAATGTACCAGGTTAGGTTCTCCAATCCCCCTTGTACCGCTCATTTGCTGTGTGACGTTGAGCAACTTAGTTAACCTCACTAGGGCTCAGTTCTTTCACCTGTAAAATGGAGTTAATAATACCTGCCCCTCTTAACTCAGCGGGCTATAGGGAAAACAAAATGAGACCGTGGATGTATGGGCAGTTTGAAACAAATGAACCCAGCTTTTTACAGATAAACTTCAGGGTGCCTGACAGAAGGGATGTCTTTATCTGAAGTAAAAAGCAGTGTTAGCGAGAGTAGCTGTTATGAAACAGTCTTCCACTTCATTTCAAATTAAAATGTTATCCTGCACAAGAGAGCTAACAGCCTTGTGATATGAGAATCTCGTTATGTGTATATGCTGAGCAATGTGTGTATACTATTTTTCCTGATGTAAAGCTTACTTGATCACACTCCAAGTTTGTAGTAGCAAATACATTATTAAAGAACACAGCTCTGGGTGGATCACAAGATCAAGAGATCGAGACCATCCTGGTCAACATGGTGAAACCCCGTCTCTACTAAAAATATATAAAAAAATTAGCTGGGCATGGTGGCATGTGCCTGTAATCCCAGCTACTCGGGAGGCTGAGGCAGGAGAATTGTCTGAACCCAGGAGGCAGAGGCTGCGGTGAGCTGAGATCGCACCATTGCACTCCAGCCTGGGTAACAAGAAAAAAACTCCATCTCAAAATAAAAAAAAAAAAAGAGAACACAGCTCATCGCCATGTGTTGATGGGTACATACATAGGCTTTAGAATAATTCAGATCTGGGTTTGAGCCCTGGATTTAGCGCTTACTAGCTATGTGTCCTGGGACAAGTTTTCACCCATATGCAAAATGGGCACTAATATAGTACCTACCTTCACAGGGTACAGCTAATGCATTGAATTGCTTTACATGTTGCCTGCTATATAGTAACTCAATAAATGCTAGGTATTAGCTACTGATAGATACCTATCAGTAGCTATGGGATGTAGACGGTCGAGTGTTTTCCTCCTCATGTGTCTTTGAACTTTCAAATGATCTGTAATAACTTTTTATGGTCAGATTTAAAGAATATTATTATTTTAAGTGAATGCAATCATAATTGGCATAGTGAACCCATCATGACACGTGACAATGATTCCTATCATTTCAAATGGGCTTTGTAACTTAACACAGCATAGCACTTTTACACATTCTGTCTCATGTATAAGCAAACAAGCCTATGGAGTCAGGAATACTCATATTCCTATTTTGCAGATCTGGAAACTGAGGGTCCCAAAGACACCTGCACTTATGAAGTGGTAGATCTCGTGAAGATCTTATAAAGCTTATGAAGTGGTAGATCTCAGATGTGTCAGAGAGCACTGCAGTTTTGGGAACAGAACCCTAGTTAGAATGGTGTAGTACTATAGCAGTCAGGGTTTTCCAGAGAGAGGGAGGATTGATTTTAAGGCATTCACTCACATGATTATAGAGGCTGAGAAGTCCAAAAATCTGCAGGGTAGGCCAACAGAATAAATACCCAAGGAACAGTTGATACTGCAGCTCAAGTCCAAAAGCTGTCTGCTGGCAAAATTTCCTCTTCCCTGGTGGAGGCTACTCTCTTTTTAAGTTTTATTTTTAATTTTTATTTATTTTTTATTTTTTTATTGCATTTTAGGTTTTGGGTACATGTGCAGAACATGCAAGATAGTTGCATAGGTACACATGTGGTAGTGTGATTTGTTGTCTTCCTCCCCTTTCACCCACATCTGGCATTTCTCCCCATGCTTTCCCTCCCCAGCTCCCACCCCCGGCTGTCCCTCCCCTATTCCCCCCAATATACCCCAGTTTGTAGTGCTCCCTTCCCTGTGTCCATGTGTTCTCATTGTTCATCACCCGCCTATGAGTGAGAATATGTGGTATTTCATTTTCTGTTCTTGTGTCAGTTTGCTGAGAATGATGTTCTCCAGATTCATCCATGTCCCTACAAAGGACACAAACTCATTGTTTTTGATTACTGCATAATATTCCATGGTGTATATGTGCCACATTTTCCCAGTCCAGTCTATCATTGATGGGCATTTGGGTTGGTTCCAGGTCTTTGCTATTGTAAACAGTGCTGCAATGAATATTCATGTGCATGTGTCCTGGTAGTAGAATGATTTATAGTCCTTTGGATATATACCCAGTTTTGGGATTGCTGGGTCAAATGGAATTTTTTTTTTTTTAGGACTGTCCACTGATTGGCTGAGGCCCTCTCACAGTATGGAGGGTAATCTGCTATACTCAAAGTCTACTGATTTAATGGTGAATCGCGTCTAAAAACTACCTTCACAGTAACATCCAGACATGTTTGAACAAGTATCTGGATACCATGAGAGCTAAAATTAACCATCACATACTGCTAGACCAAGGAGAGGTTTATTGTCCCAAGATGCCTGAAGGAGTTGAAAGTGAACCAGGACCCAGCTCTTTCTATTTTTTTTTGCTTGGTTATGCCTTGCCATGGGACTTTGGTCCTCATAGGCTACAAACTGGCTGCTCCATCCCTGGGAATCACATGCATATCACAGGCAGAAGAAAGAGGGTTGGGTCATGGACAAAAGGAAAAAGCTAACAAATTGTGTTATCTGAGTCTTCGCTTTTCTGCAGACTCTCTTGGAAGCCCTGCCTATCAAATTCTTATTGATCTTATTGATCAACCAATATCTTTTTGATCACTCCTAGATGCAAGGGAGGTTGAAAAGCTGATTATTTGTTATCTAAGTGACTCAAAAATAAATAAATAAATAAATAAAAGTAGAGAAAGAAAAAATCAGAGCAAGAAGGGGAGAATAATTGGGTAGGCAGGTGGTAGCATCACCCATGCCAGGTGTTTTGATGCTACGTCATTTGTGTTTTGCACCACACCAAATTGCTTACCATACACACATGGAGGTGTCTATCCTTGATTGGACTGTCTTTTGTGCTAATGACTGAGGTCTCTTTGGATATGTGAATTGAATCCAGGATCAAAATGAAACCACCTGTGATTTCAAGGAAACCTTTAGCAAACGAAGGAGAAATTGGCTAAACATTACTTTTTCTTTTCTGACTCCTCATGGCCTAAGTGGAGAAACTTTTCATTTTAAGCTGACGGGAGCAGCAAAAAATGAAAATAAGGATGAAGTGTGAGGGGAGGGAGCAGGCATTAGTAAATGTTTGTATAGCTGATATATTATATGGGCCAATTGATTTTTCAAAACTTGTTTGAATTATTTAATATGTCCTGGCTACAGGGCATGAAGCAGTCTGTCTCACTATCATTGTCACAGTTCATGTTTAAAGCTGAAAGGGAGACGTCTGTAGTATTGGTCTTTTGTGGTGCCTACGAATGAATAAAAAGAGAAACGGAAGAAAACACTATCAGTTTGTTTTAGAACATCTATGTTGATAGTTGCTTGATTTTGTTCTTTTTTGAAATCAGACATTCAAAAGGTCTCTTTATATTTGCAAGTAAATATTTCAAAAGCCATTTAGTGAAAACTCATTTGGAATGTAAATAGAAACCATGTGTCACATTATTGAAATATGATCAGAACAGTGTCTATTTTTAAATTTTGCTCATGAAGAGCAACAAATAACTTTTTATCTGTTTCTCTGAGACATGCATGTGCTCATCCACACATTCACTCATACATCTGTAGCACCAGATTCTGTCTCTGTGTTATCTTGTATACATTTCATATTCCTTTCTTTATATCACTGTGAAACTACTTTGTTGTATAATTTCCATGTAGCTCTTCTGGAACTTTTGCAATTCTAATTCTTGCTGGTTATTGCATTACAAAAGAGTGGCAGGAAAGTGTTTGTATGGCAGGACATTTTACATTTTAATGTTAGGGGTCATTAGTCTTTCCCCCCACCCTCTTCTGGGAGCTGGGCGTTTATATACCAGGGATAATTTATAAGAAAGCTATTAAAAGTAGGGTTTCAGATTTATTTTTCACATCCTCAGAGCCCAACAGGCTAAATGAGAAAGAGTCTAAAGTAAAGATCATTTCCATATATTTGAATGTTGCTGTGTTGGTTGTGCCCTCAAGTCTATAGGGGACAGTGGGGTACTCACTTTCACTTAAGTTCACTTCACTTTCTTTCCTAGCAAGTTCCATGCACATTCTCCCTAGCCAGAGCCAAATGAAGATCTCTTATGGTAGCTTGAGAACACTACTAAATGCAACTTTTAGAATTTCCTCATAATTTCAGGTTGCCATGTCTTCCGTATTTTCCTTACTTGAATATCTTGCTTTTTTCTTTCTAGCTTAGATTAATATTACTATCTTTCATTAATATTGGTAGGATTTGTGGATTCACATGAAAGGCAGTTTAGAGCCCAACATGCTGCTCAGCAAGCCTACTACATGACCCTAATCCATCCACTTGCCCTGGATGACTATTTCCCACTCTTTTTTTCTCAGATTTCCAATAGCTCTTTACTGCTGGTGCTGCTACGTGGATGCCCTTACTTCCTGTTTTACTGAACAAAGCTCAGTCAGGAGGAAACCTCCACATGCTCTCACTAGCCTACCTGCTCCTCCTAGACCATGTGTTTTCTGAACTGTTCTGCTTCCACCCACAGCCTTCATGGTGCCCTGAACGTCAATACTTGCCTACTAAAACACTTGGCTTCTGCAATTATCTGTTCTCCCCTGCATCCTCTGAGTTCCTCTCTCTGCTAGACAATCCTGAGAGGATATGAAGATGCTGTAGTATCTCTAAACTAAAGAGATGAAAGAAAGAAAAGAAAAGGGATAAGGAACAAAGGAAAGAAGGAGAAAGGGAAAGAAAAAGAGATAAAGAAAAGAAATAAAGAGAATAAAGAGGGAAAAAAGAAAGAAAGATGACAGAAGGAAAAAAGGAAGAAAGGCAGGCAGGCAGGAAAAAAGGAAAAAAAGAAAGCAGGAAGGAAGGAAGAAGGGAGGGAAAAGAAAGAAGCCTGCATAATACATTCCAGTTCTCACATTTCTCTGCTTCCCATTTATAGCAAAGAACATTGGGAGAGTTGCCTGCACATGTGCTCCCATCTGACTTTCATCCCCACCACTTCTCAGAATACTCTTGCCTGGGTTGTCCATGGCCTCTTGGTTGCCAAATCCATTGTTCTACGCACTTGTATTCTTACTTGATCTGTCAGCAGTACATGACACAGTTGATCACTTCCTCCTTTGTGACATACTTTTCTTTCGGTTGGCTTTGGGGATAACACACCCTCTTGGTTTCCCCTCTTACCACACTGGACTTTTTGTTTTCCTTTGCTGGTCATCATCCTCTTTCTGATCTGTCAATCTCAGGCCTTCATTCTTAAAAACCTGTCTCTTTATGCTGTCCCCATTTCTAGAAAATCCCATCCACTGGCAAGGATAAATACTGATGTTTTCCAAATCTCTATCTTTAGCTTAGACCTCTTCTTTCAACTCTAGACTTTGGTTATCCGTCCGATGCCTACTCATCTTCCCTTGGATATTTAAAGGACATATCAAAAATAAATGCTCCCACACTGATCTAAGCCACCATCTTTGCTGTAGACTTTTGCATAAGTGTCCTCCATTTCTATCCTTGTCACCTTATTTGCAATACAGTACCCAGAATGATCCTCTTGAACCTAAATCAATTCCTATCACTAGTCTATTTAAAATCCTAAAAGCTTATTGTCTCAAAATAGAAGCCAAAGTTCTTGAGGCTATTAATCTTGTCCCTCCTGTCTCCCTGATTGCATAGGCTGCCAATGTCCTCCTTCCTCTGCTCCAGCTGCACTGGCCTTTTACTGGTTCTCGAAAGAGCCACTCACACCTTGGCATCTCATGATTTCTACCCACGGAACATGCTTGCCGTGGACATGGCTGTAGCTTTCTTCATCTTTTTCTTTAGATCTCTGCTCAAATGGCACCTTTTAAGAAAGGCCTACTCTCTCTTTTATAAATCACCAGTCCTGTCGCTAATCTCTCCCTGTTCCTCTTAACTGTTTCTTATAAGCACATGAGATATCGTTGACTTGTTTATTTTCTGATTCCCCTCTAGACTGTAAGCTCCAGGAGAGTAGGCATTTTGTTTTGATCTCTTCTCTATGTCTAGTTCATAAAATGGTGCCTTGCAAGTAGCAGGCACTCAATAAACATTGATTGATTAAATGAAACATGGAATGAAAAATATGTCTAAATTTTTAAGCAGCAGCTCTTGTAATTGGCCTGAAATCAAATATTGATGAACACTGATGTTTATTTTATTTTCTGAATCCATACACCCATAATTTTGGCATTTTGCCTCTTGGTGAATTTGTTGCTTCTCCTTAAAAGGTAAAAGGGTGTAAGATTTCTTGATAACCTTTTGAGTTATGTGAACTCAAGCTAAACAGAATGTTAATCAAGGATCACAGTAACTGAACTTGTCAAAATAGTATCTTGCCTCTCTCTTCCTGTATCAGTCAGCCCCACAGGTAACAGATGGCACCCACACATTGGGTAATTTGACTAGGATTTAACAAAGGTAGCATTTTCACACCACAAGACAGAGTGCAGTACCCTGGGTCTGGCAGCAGCATGCTGATGCTACCCAATTCCTGAAAGGTAAAAGGGAGGGAAGGGGCAAGGAGAGGGAAGGTAATTGGAACCTGAGGGAGAGCTGTGTGAGAGGCCTCTTGGGAGAGGCCACCTGCAGGACCAGCAGCCCTGGGTGGAGGGATACAACCAAACCGTGAGAAACTCTGCTTGGAGGTTAGAAGGTGTGGAGGGAATAATATCCTAAGTTCTTTCTCCTCCCTTCTTCTCGTCTCTGGCTGGGGTTTCCCATTGCCCGAGCTCACTGGAAGCCAGAGAGTCCTGGGCTGTACTCCATATAAGCCAGCTTTTGAGGCAGGTAACAGGAGGGCAGATCCAGAAGGTAATGGCAGATATCCAGCAAGACGTCCAAGTGCTGTCTTCCAAACTCCAGACTAGTCTTTGACTTCTATGCCAGTCTCTTCTCATCCATCCATTCTTCACATGGCAGCCGAAATAAAACCACCAATTTGTTCACGTTGGTCCCCTGTTGAAGACCAAATCCTTAAAGAGCTTTCTATTGTGCTTACAATTTAATCTAAACCCACTCTACTGGTATACAAGACCCATGAGGGGCTGGCTGGTTCCTACCCACCTCTTCCCTGAAGCTTATACTACACACGCCCACCCTGGTCGTTGCACCAACTCACAGTGGCTGCCACTTCCCAGAATGAGCTCAGCTCATTGTCCTCACTGGCTCTTAGCATACTCCTATCTGTTTGCCTGCAACACCCTTTCCTCAACCTTTGTCATGCCTGACTCCCATTTAGACACCATCAGCTAAGGAGTCCCTCCCTGTCTTCTTTGTCTAAAGGAAGTTTTCTATTTCAGAAAATAATTCCTTCACAGCATTTATCACAAACCATAGATGGCTTCTCCTTCTCTCTCTCTCTCCATTGCTTTGTTCAATCTGAACTGTAAACAAAAGTAAGTTTCTTCCAGGTATGGACCTTCTTTGTCTTGCTCACTCTCTGATCCTCAGACTTCAGAACAATGTCTGGCCTAGGTGGTTTCTCAATAAATATTGGGTGATTGAGTAAACAAACATTATTTTCAATGAAAACATCTTCCCATTCATACAGTAGTGAAAAAATAGCTTACTTGAAGGCTATCTTGAATTTATCTAAATTTCTCTCTCTCTAGTATTTGGGAGATCTCAAATATATTAACAATACATATTTAAAGTATACTTACTAATGACAGGGCTGATTTTCTACAGCTCTGGCTGATTTTGTGTGTGTGTGTGTTGTGTGTGTGTGTGTGTGTGTGTGTGTGTGAGTGGTCTGTTATGCCTTTAACAAAAATTAAGCTAACAAATGAACAATGTCCTTTCCCTAGTCCATAGTTTCACAGCAGAGCTAATTACATGCAGCTGACTTTTTGGGTGACTTATTAGAAGTTGGTGCTGTGTGGTCACAAGGTTTGTGCCATACAGACAGAAAGACCTGGCCAAACTCCAGTTAAGCCACTAATTAGCCAGGTAAGACTGTGACAAGTTATTCAGCCTTTCTGTTTCTCATTTTCCTCCTCTGTAAAAGCAAGGATAATGTGGCCTAATTCCTAGAGTTGTTTTAGGATCACAGGTGATAACATAGAGTCTCTTTCCTTTGTGTCTGTCACTTTCTTCAATACAAAAATCTGCTCAAATCCTCCTTTTGTCCTCCCTGGTTGCTCCTCCATCAATACTCTCTCCCCAGCCCACGTTTTATTAGTCTTTGGATCTCATGTCCATATTCTGGATATTGGCAATCTTTCTGGAAGGCTTTCCTGTCCACACTTCCTTTTATAAAGTTGAATTCGCTCTCTGGTGGAAGCAGCCTGGAGCTTGATCATGCCCATGACGAATTGCAGACCCATCAGGCTTTTCGTTTGGCATCGTATTTGCCCGACAAATGTAGACAGCACTTTATGCAGTGAAGCACTTTGTTAGTACTTTGAGCCTCTAAGGGACAATTTGAATTGGAAAAAAAAAAAGGCATTGAAACCTTGTACAATACTCACCCCATTACACAAGAAAAACCAAATAAGTTTATCTGACACAAAGGTAAGAGTATGTGTTTGATAAAACAAGCCCAAGCCACAGGGTGTTCTCTCTACAGAGAACCAAGATGCATTGAAGTTTTTTGTCTTTTGTTTATTTCTTTTCGATTCAATTTAACTAATACAATTTGAATGCATTCTGTGTGCCAGGAATTTTCTTTATTCTTTTTTTTTTTTTTTTTTTTGAGACAGAGTCTCACTCTATCACTCAGGTTGGAATGAGGTGATACAATCTCAGCTCATTGCAACCTCTGCCTCCGGGGTTCAAGTGATTCTCCTGCCTTAGCCTCCTGAATAGCTGGGATTATAGGCATGTGCCACCATTCTTGGCTAATTTTTATGTTTTTAGTAGTGGCAGGGTTTCACCATTTGGTCAGGCTGGTCTCAAACTCGTGACCTTGTGATCTGCCCACTTCAGCCTCCCAAAGTGCTGGGATTACAGGCGTGAGCCACCATGCCCTGCCTTCTTTATTCTTTTAGATGAACTTGGAATGGTGAAGATTATGAAGTAGAAATATTTAGGAGTAAGTGGCTTTTACAAGATTTGACCAAAGAACAGAATGCTTCGCTGACACTTCAGAAATATAAGGATGCTGCATGTTTAATCGGGAAATACTCAGTTTCTGATGCATGCAACATTTGTCTGGAACCTTGGTCCTCAAATGTTTCACATCAGTTCCGTTCAAACCTATATACTTAGCACTCTTGATAGGTATTGAATAAACCAAAGATATAATCCCTCCTCCCTGGGACTTCACAGTCTGGTTCACTGTTCCTTAACTTATTTAACCAATGTCCCTAAATTTCTAAATATAAATATCTCAGTCCCTCTTTACATATTATTTGAAACTTGAAATCAGCTAAAGTTGAGGATAATTAAGTTAACGCCCTGCTTTATTTTTGTTACCTATAACCTATGCATTTATTTATGTCTCTCTGAAATACTGATGTGACTAATGCTGTGAGATACCAAACACTTACTGATAAGTAGCCCAAGGATGTCATTTATCAGTCAGCTTCGTGTGTTCTGTAGAAACCAGAGGTTGCAAATTAGTGGTTCCATGGGTCCATTGCAGATCCCAGAGTCATTGTCATCTTAAGCGAGCCATCATTTAAAGTTGAGATATTATCCATAAAATGCAAATTTTTTACTTATTTTAAAACAATGGAAGATCAGGTAGCTATGGGCCTGTATTCCCACCTGGCAGCAATGGGACGGGGCTGACTGGGTGCTGTTCCCTTCAGGAAGGATGAGTTCTATTGCCATGGCCCCATCACTCAAGCAGTAAATGCACTGCCTGAAAATTGGCTTGCAACATGGGAGATAACTTTCCTGACTGCTAGAAAACACTGGCGTTTGAGAGTCCTGGTAAATTTCAGTGAGAGGAGATTGGAGGATTTTCAGAATAGAGAGTAGATGGACCTTGAGGTATTGGTAGGATTTATATACTTGAAGACGTGCTGAGAGGCGGTCATCCCAGACAGGAGAATAGCTTTGATGCTGAATCCCACCAGGTTTTTCTTTAATAATATTTAAATTGCTGAAAAATGCAGATGATTTGCTTTTTTCTCATAAATGAAAGCAGATTTAAGGTTAAGATCCTTACTCTCTTTCAGCCTTGCAATCTGGTATACTTTCTTGAGAGGAAGGAAAAATGGAGAAGTTATAGTTAGCAAGAGCTAGGAGTGAGTATGACTAAGGTTCCAGTAATGGGACACTGTCAGGGTTATAGATTCTGAGAGTTTCTATGAATTCATTAGTTACAATTGTGTGTGTGCCTGTGAGTATAGAAGGGGTAAATGTTGAAAACAACTGTGTCACAGCAGCAAAGATTCAGTTTTGCCACAGAAAATAAGGCTGACATTACCAGTGACTATCTCCCAAAAGCTTCTTGTCATAGTAGTTGAGCCAGTCCTTTTTTTTTTTTTTTTTTTTTTGAGATGGAGTTTCCCTTTTATTACCTAGGCTGGAGTGCAATGGCACGATCTCGGCTCACCACAACCTCCACCTCCTGGGTTCAGGCAGTTCTCCTGCCTCAGCCTCCCGAGTAGCTGGGATTACAGGGCACCATGCCCAGCTAATTTTTCGTATTTTTAGTAGAGATGGGGTTTCACCATGTTGACCAGGATGGTCTCGATCTCTTAACCTCGTGATCCACCCACCTCAGCCTCCCAAAGTGCTGGGATTACAGGCGTGAGCCACCAAGCCCGGCCCCCCCCACCCAACCCCCTTCTTTTTTTTTTTTTTTAAAAAAAAACAGAGTTTCGCTCTTTTTGCCCAGGCTGGAGTGCAATGGTGTACCCTCCACCTCCCAGGTTCAAGTCATTCTCCTGCCTCAGCCTCCCAAGTAGCTGGGATTACAGGCCTCTGTCACCGTGCCTGGCTAATACAAAAAGAGTAAGAGATGGTGAGTTGGACCAAGATACCTTTAAGAGCAGACCTTTTGTCACCGAAGACATTCCATATCTTGCAGTATTTTTCTAAACCAGCCTTTACTCATATGTGAGATCCCCTGTTGACATCACCTTTAAGATGATATCTCTGAAAAGCTGCTATTAGAATAAAGTTGCATCAATGAGTAGTATCATCTTTACATTTAAGAGCTGGTTTTTATTTTTCAGGTTAACTGGCCTTTGGCTAACAGGGCGGGGCCAAGGAAGAGTGCAAAGTGGGTAGGGTTGGCTTTGTTTCGATATTATTGGAGAATACCGAATGAAGTTTTCTTCTCCTGGTAAGGCCAGATCCCTTGGATAGCTTGATGTTTCCTTGGTCTTCAGAAGAAGCCACCAGAAGGATTTATTTTTGTTAAATTAAAAACAGATCTCCTTCCAAAGGAAAGGCCCTTTTATTGATCCTGACCTTTTCCTTTTGCTGGGAAAGACTTGTTGAGTTGCCTTTTAAACAACCAGAAATCACTGTTTTGTTTTTTTTTTTTTCATGTAATCTTTTATTTATCCTGTTCACAGGCCTTACATGCTTAAAAATAAATTTGCTATGGAAATTGTAAAGCAGCCCTACTCAGCGAAGAGTTATAGATAGGAAACTGTCTTAACAAATCACATGTGTTATGTGTTGGGGGATGAGGGGGGCGAACAGTTCAATACCTAATTGTCCCTGGCCTCACCCTCTTCAATTTGCCTTTCTTCTTTTGTTTTCATCTGTGTCTTGTGAGTTCCCACAAGAGGTACTTCAGAGTTGATTTCATCTAGCAGTGCCATGAGAAAACTTTAAGCACCAACTTGGGATTATATTAGATGGAAGAATCAAGAAATTAATTTCCTTCGAGAGAAGAATGGCATGTCTGGCCAAACAGAATATTGCTTAATGTAATAGAACTCCCAAATGAAACTGGGGCGTGGATCATTCCCTTACCTGGGGGACGTGAGATTATTGAATTCCAGATTTCTGTATAAATTAACATCCAAACGAGTGAGTCTGCCCTCTGCTCTGCCAGCCATTTCTCTCCCTTTTTGTGATTGTCCTGGACAGGAATGTTTCTGTTACCCGCCAGAGGGCCACACGTCTTCAGCCAGCTCTGTCAGGGGATAAAAGAATTAATGGATTGGAACCCAATCCATAACTCCCTACCTCCACGGCTTTATTTTTTTTAATAGTTCATAAACTTCTTATTTTCTCTTTTAGCCTAGATTTCCTTTGTGATGAAGGAAAGACTTGCCAGCCTTTGGATCTGCCTCATAAAAATGCTTTAAAAGACAATGCTGGGTTGCATGAATGCCTGCAACTCACCTTCATGCAATATTCAAGAACCATCCCAGAGCTTATGTCTGAATTTGTTCTAATATAAAGAACCCTCGGGTCAACAACAAAACTAGTTCCAGATGGGTTAAATTTCGTATTCTTAAAGACTTAGTAGGCCAATGAATATTGCTTCTCTTAGGACTGTCTAAAGTAATATTATTGGGAGAATTACAGATGCCTAACTGGATACATAGAGAGCTCTATTTTGAAATTTCTAAAGTGACGTAATACAGTTTGTATTTTTTCAGAATAAATACATTAAATGTCTGTTTTTCAGAATAAGTTTCTCTGTGGGATCTGTTTTGGCACCTTTCCCCTCTTCTGGGTAATAGAATGGGGAGATAAATCAATGACTGATTTGTCAGAAAGTTAAGTTTTAAGAAACATATTTTATAGGACACACATGCCTTACACCAAGTGCTCTAACAGCAAACAATCATGACAGGATTTTGAAACAGCAGCATTTGCTGACCAGAGGGGAAAGCTGCACGGATGAAATGTATCCAGGGTTGTGGGTTTGAATCATTTGCAAAATAAAACACAAAAAAGTAGCCATTTTTGAGAACTTGAAGAGGAAGTCTCACTTTGCACCCCTTACATGTCCTTTTCAATCAGAGGGGGACTGGCCAGCACCTACTGACCCCAGTCACCTTCCAGTTTCTACTCCATGGCCCTGCTGGTGCACAGAAGCCTTAGTTTCACATGCTCCCTGGGAAAAATCAAGTGCACAGTTGATTCTCTCCTTTCCAGGAATTCACATGTATCTGTTGGGAAATAAAAAATAAGTGCAAAACCAAAGTATGTTGCGTCATTGGTATAATTTCTTCCTGAATTATACTGTCTTTATGAGATGACCTATTCATTGCTCTCATGTGTTCCCCCACCCCCGGTGAAAACAACCTTTTATTTCCTGATTACTGATATGTGCCCTTGGGATAAACTAAAGAAGAGAGTAAGACTCACTTGAAATTTGAAGTCTCTAAAATATTAAAACTTTGCAAATTTCCCGCCAAATGTCTCATTATGCATGTATGTAGAAAAACAAAATTCTATAAACATTTTACATAATACATGCACTATTCCACCTGCAGCTTTATAACTTAGTTCTTAAAACCAAATATCATCTTCCTATGTTGATAAATATACATCTACATCATGCTTTCAAAAGACTGCATAGTATTCTATTTTATAGGAGCATCACAACTTATTTAGCCTATTTCCTGTTAATGGGCATTTATATTGTTTCTGTTTTTTTTTCTTTTATATTATAAAAACAATAGAACAAGCATTCTCATCCATATACCTTTATGGATTTGACAAGGTGTTTCCTTCAGATATAATCCTAGAAATGAAATGTTTTCACAAAATACAACCATTAAAGATTTTGAGAAAGTTGCTACCCTGCCTTTCAGAGAGATACGAATTTCTACTCATCCCATCTCAATATGAGAGTCTCTAATTCCTTAAAATCTCACCAATGGTGGGTAGTACAAGGCTTTCTCAACCTAAAAGGGACAAAAGAATTTGTTGTAATTTTTGTCTGAATTGCTTTGATTCATAGGGAGGTTGGACATTTTGCCATCATTGGCATTCCTATTTCTTCTTTTGGAAATTATCTATTCCTAACCTTTGCCCATTTTTTGTTTTTTTTGATTTTCCTTATTTCTTGAAATAGCTTTCTGTAAATACTGGTTACATGTGATTGTTACAGAAGCATCTGGAAAGGATCTTGTCAAAAAGGCAGTTGAGAAAAATGTAACATTAAAGTGAAAAAAGAATTTGGTGCTGTCTCACTCTAAATAGCCATTGAACACCTCTCTGTTCCTCAGTTCCTTCTATATAAAATTAGAAAACAGTAGTCATTTCTCAGGTTTCTTCAGTTGTAATAAAGCCAGTAGTTATTAAATTGAAGCATTTTACCCATGTTACTTCCACAGTAAACGCTCTGGTGTCTTCTATTGTTCTAATCACTCTCCATTTGCCTGGTTGGTGAGAAAGGGTCCTACCCTAGGGTTATAGAGATGACTGAACAGAACACCCAACACTGGACTAGAGAGCAGTTTGTTAGTCACACATACTCACAGCCCAGGGAGGAAGGATGCTGTGTGCCACACAGGGCCACATGGGAGTTTCACTTGGGAAGAGAGTGAGCAATCAGGGGCTGTGGGAAGAACACTTTGGTATTAAGAGGGGTGGGGTTATCCCTGTTTCTTCTGGGAGGACATGGTTGCCTCATCTGAGTAGTTCTGCAGTCTGGCAGGAAACTGAAACCCACTTCTCAGGAATAAGTAGGAACCATACCTGGTTCCTATGATAGGGAGGGTTGTTTGGTTAGGGGACCTTATTTTCAGGAACAGAATTGGGAGGGATGTTAGTCTGTTTTCACACTGCTAACAAAGACATATCTGAGACTAGGTAATTTACAAAAGAAATAGGTTTATTGGATTTACCCTTCCACATGGCTGGGGAGGCATCATGATCATGGCTGAAGGCAAGGAGGAGTAAGTCACATCTTATAGGGAGGGCAGCAGGCAAAGAGAGATCTTGTGCAGGGAAACTCCCATTTTTAAAACCATCAGATCTTGTGAGACTGATTCACAATCATGAGAACAGCACAGGAAAGACTTGCTCCTATACTCAGTCACCTCCTACCAGGTTCCTCCCACAACACATGGGAATCGTGGGAGTTACAATTCAAGATGAGATTTGGGTGGGATGGGAGCACAGCCAACCTGTATCAGGAGGGGAACTTGCCGTTAGGTCATGGAGGTCCTCCTGAATTTTTCCATGTGTCAAGGCAGCACCAAATATGGGGGCTTTGATTTTAGACCTTTTACTGCAAGTATTTCTGAGAGGTGAGTCCTCTCAAAGGACTCAGAAATCAGTGGCTTCTTGTTGGTTCCTGTTGCTTTTGACTAAGTTCACCCTGTCCACTTCTGAAAACTCTTCCTCCACTGGCCTCCATCCCACAGTCCTCTCCAGGAAGGCATGAGTCAGATGCTCCCTGAGTGAGACAAACATGCCTTCGATCCCATCTCTGTTGTCATCTAGTGGTATGGCTTTGACAAGATACATTATCTCTCAGCCTTGGTTTTCATGAAATAGAGATAGTGCCTACATCATAAAATGACACAGAAAAAGCTCCCAGTTTAGTGTCAAACTCATGCTGGGCACTTTGATCTTAATTCTTTAGTATCTTTCACTTGTTAGTGTCATATGCAGGTCATCTAAATTTGAGTATTAACTAAGATTTGTCAGTTACCTTCTCGTCTTCTTTCTCTCTTCCTTAACCCTTGGAGATATATCCACATTTAATATGGCTTCAAGTTGCACCTTCAGACAAATGACTCCCAGGCTGCATTTTCTGCCCTAATCACTTTCTGATTTTCTGGTTCAGTTCCACATTTCCAGTTGTCTCCCAGAGATTTTTCCTGTGGTGTCTTGTTCAGCTTGTGTGAAATGTTCCCCCTCAAACCAGTACTTTCTCCTGGCTGGCTTCCTTATTTGTGTTAGTGGTGGCAATGATCTCTCTGTCATCTCAGCTTAATGCTTTTAAGTCACCATTAGTTCTTTTCTTTCAGACCCACAATAACTCAGCTGTCAGGGGCTGTTGGTGTCTTCTCTCACAATAGAGCTTGAATTCACCCTTTCCCTCCATTCCCAGACATCAGTGCCTTTGGAGTTAGAGAGCTGTGCTAGGCTCCTAGTTGGTACTGTCAGGGACCCACTCAGAAGCCCAGAGTTTGATATGAAGATCATTTTAAGCTGAAGACATTTGGTATTCAACAGATGCAGAAAGAAGCCTTCTCGGAGTTTCTCTTATTTGACTAACAGCATAAACTTCTGGGAAATAAATTCCTTCTTCAGGGTGGCTTTTACTCCTAGGAAGGAGACTCAATATGTTATAAATATCCTCTCTGGGGGAGTTTTATGGCCTTGAAGAAGACAGAGAGATCACTTGCACCTGGATGAACAAACATTATTATAAACTTTCTTAACTCCTATTGTCTTTCCTGAAGAAACCTACTTATTCTTTCCATGGAGGCCTTTTCTCCCTAATCCTTTTTCCCTACTAAGGTAGTTCTACATTTACTTCTCCATATCTGAGGTTCAATCAACAGTGGATTAAAACTATTTGAAAAAAAGAAAAAGAAAATTGCATCTGTGCTGAATATGTACAGACTTTTTTCCTCGTCATTATTCCTTAAACAATACAATATAATAACTATTTACATAGCACTTACATTGTATTAGGTATTATAAGTAATCTAGATATGATTTGGTTTTTGTTGTTGTTTTTGAGATGCTGTTTTCTGTTGCTCAGGCTGGAGTACAGTGGCACAATCTAGGCTCACTGCAACCTCTGCCTCTCGGGTTCAAGCCTTTCTCCTGCCTCAGCTTCCCAAGTAGCTATAATTATAGGCCACCACACCGGCTATATTTTGTATTTTTAGTAAAGATGGGGTTTCACCATGTTGGCAAGGCTGGTCTTGAACTCCTGACCTCAAGTGATTTGCCTGCCTTGGCCTCCCAAAGTGCTGGGATTATAAGTGTGAGCCACCACACCCAGCCTAGATGTGATTTAAATTATATGGGAGAATGTGTACAGGTTGTATTTGCTATTTTATATAAGTAATGAGAACATGAATTTTGGTATCCAATGGAGGGTGAGGGAGGGTCCTGGAACCAGTCCCCCATGGATACTCAGGTAAGACTGTCTAAGCCTCTAACTTCAACCATTTATTGAGCTACTTCTTTTATAAGCTTCCATATGCACATAAATAAACTTTTCTCCTATTAATCTGTGATTTGTCAGTTTAATTTGCAGGCCCCCAAATACCTAACTTATGAGGATAAAGGAAAAGTTTTTTCTTCCCGACAGTTACCTTGTCTGCAAACTTCTTATCTTTCCAGTTCATCCTGTTTTCCACTCTTTAATAAGACTTAGAGTTTCATCTCTGATCAAGTTTTCTCTATTCTAAAGCTTCTAATGGCTTCTTGGTACCCAAGTTTCTCAGCCTGGCACTCAAGTTCCCCGGCAGTTTAGTCACAGCTTTCTAGAATCAGTGTCCCCAGCATTCCCATAATAGATTACATCAACATCAACTTGATTTGTTCGTAATCCCCAGGACGTGCGTTACCCTGAGTTCCCCTTGCACATATTTTCTGTTTCTGTTTTTACTCTACCTGAGGTGAGGATACTCACCTTTCCATTCTCAGTGTTTTTCGAAATCTTAGACTCATCATTTAAATCCTAGGATTGCTGATTATATAACCTTGAAAAGTCACTTAGCCTCTCTGAACCTTGGGTCCTTCGTTTGTTAATGGGGATAATATTACCATGTTACAGGGTTGTTTTTGGAAACAACTAACACAGTACTCGTGTCGTGAACATTCATTGAATTGTCATGATTCTCCTGTCACCCCAGCTGAAAGTAATATTTGCCTTCTCTGAATACCTGCTTTGTTACTTATAACACATTTATTTTGTTTTTTTAATTTTCTTTTATATTGTCCTGTGCTGTATTACATTTCAAAATGTTCTATCTTCACTAACTACACTGAAAGTGACTTGGAGTTGGGTATCAAGTATTGTATTTCTTGATTCAATTTATTCATTCAGCAAAAATTTATTGGACATTTTATGTCTCATGGTGTGCTAGGGGCTGAGGATACAAACATGACAAAGACTTAGCCTCTGCCATCAGAAAGCTTGCACACTATCTAATCATGATTGAATGCTACCTAGATTATTGTTGAGATAAGCTCAGTGAGAGCCCTGAGAAGGGACACCTGATTCAGATCAGAATTCAGGATGGCATCCAGAGGAAGTAATGTCTAAACAGATCTGAGGAATGGCAGGAATTAGGCAATTGCTAGATGAGGAAGGAAGGGAATTCAGTGCAGAGAAGATGCTCACAAGCATAGAGGGGAAGGAGAGCATGGTTTTTTGTGAATTGCAAGAACCAAGAAATTGTGATCTTAGTTTTAAATGAGAATTTGCAGGAGATAAAATCAGGCAGGTGAGCTAAGGCTGAATCATGAAGGCTTTTTCAGTTCTTTCTATGGTTAGTTAGTGCTTGGTTACAATGCCTGCATCTGGTAGGCTTAATAAATGCATTTCTAGCCTATATAAATAGTGAATATACATGGCTCAGTCTTGGAGCATTACAGTCAAGGAAACTCCATTTGGCAAGAGAATGAAGTTTCTAAATAGCTGAACTCTTTTACTTGTATTTCTCATGTGATATCAAGGAGCGCCATATGTCTGATTCAGGCCACATTTATTAACAAACGAACATACAAACAACCCTCAGCCCCAACTGCATATCTTCATACTGAAATCTCTTATAACCTACAAGGAAAACAGAAACAGAAAATGTTTTCTCTCCTCCACCAACTGACACCCTCTGGCCCCTCCCTGTGCTTTCCTCCCATTCCCTCCGAACCCTTTCTCCACCCTCCCCTCTGACTCTCTCTTCTTTCTCCATTTCCACAAAAGTCCAGTGTGACTGATTGGCAGACACTGAACTCCTCTCAGGTGACTGCAGGTTAATAGTGATCCTCTGAACACATGTAAGGAATGAACGAAGCATTGCATGGAAGAACCAGAGGCAGCTGCTCTCTCTCCTGAAGTGCTTGGTAACTGGGTCTACCTCAGAAGCTCATCCTTTCATTGTCAAAATACATGTGTTCATCCAGAGTTATGTTTTCTACCCCACCTCCTTCCATTATCTCTCCCAAATCTTGAAGCATAAACTTCTGGAAAGCCATGTGAATAATTTAGATCCTTTTATCACTCACTGCTTAACTCCCTGTGGGGGAAATGAAGAGAAACATTTGTCTTTTGCTGCTTACTCTCCTGCGGACTGAGACCATGTCAGCTTCAGGCGATAACAAAGATTGATGACCACAGGAGCTGTCACTGCAGGACAGTTGATTGACCCAGAGTTTTGATTATCCAAAATATTGTTTAAAAAATCAAGTGCAGTGCTAATGCCACTGGAGTAGAAATTCAACGTTTTACCTACTTTGACTGAAAACTTGCTTGTTATCATCTTTCTTGTCGATGCTGAACGGTGAGCATTTTCTTCCCTGCCTTTTTAATGGGCTTCCTGTGGAGTCTTAGGCAGAATTTGTCAATTCAAGATAGAACTATGATCACTTAGAGTACGTGGTGATACCCTGCTGCTGCGGATGAGGGAGTACAGATGTGTTTAGGTTCTTTTTAGTCTGGTCTTTCTAAATGTCTTTACTCAGCTTCACAGAATCAGGAATTACAGTTAGTACCACTCTTGGGCCCTTGGATGACTCTGGTACATTGAATCAGTCCTAGAGTAAATACTGGTAGAATACGTCAACATGACTCCGTCACTTCTAGCACCATACCATCCAAGTCCAAATTACCATCCCCTCCGAGACATATGTGACCTAGGAGGTCTAGACTACCTGGTCCACATCGATCTACCTGGATCTACTCTGTATCTCCCCAAAATGCCAACCAAATCGAATTATTTTCAAAGCCTGAATCTGATCACATCAACTACTGCCACTACACCCTGCTTAAACATCTTTAAATGGCTTTCTGTTGCTGGGAATCTTTGAAGTGGTCCACAAGGCCTTGCACGGTTCCTACCAACTCTCCTTCTTCATCGCACTGTTCCTTGCCTTCTCCATGCCAATCTCACTGGCCTTTCTTCAGCACTTATGTTCACTGCTCAGTCTCACTGCAAGGCCTTTGATGTTCGATTCCCTCTGCCTATGATGCTTTTCCCCTGGCTCTAAATGTCAGCTCAATTATTATTTCTTCTGAGACAAAGTATCTGCTGCTCCACCACATATCTAGACTAATTCTTTGTAGTAGATCCTCCTAGTACCAAAATACTTCTTATACACCTTTTAGAGGGTCAGTTTTATATTTATGAGATCTTTTGATTAATAGCTTCCTTTTCTCTGGACTTCCTTTCTTTCCGCGCTTTTTACGTAGAGTGGGTCCTCAGTATATTGCCCAGGCAGGTCTTGAACTCCTGGGCTCATGCTATTCTTCTGCCTCTGCCTCCGCCTCCCTAAGAGCTGGGATTACAGGTGTAAGCCACTGTGCCCAGCCCCTCTGGACTTCTTAAGGACAGGGACTATGGTTGCTTTGACTCACCTTGATATCCCCAGCACCCAGCACAGTGCTTGGTGCTTAAGAAGTACTTAATAAATATGTAATACATGATTGGCTGAATAAATAAATTCAATACAAGTTTAATCAGAAGATGGGCCTTACCTTGTCATTGAGGGATTTATCTAGTTAAGAATTCCAGATGAATCTTTATGAAAACAGCCAACAGTGAAAATATATTCAGATTCAGGAAGGCTAGAAGGCAGCCTGTAGCAGCAACTGCACCCATTGCACTCTGTATTGGGTCAGGCAAGTCTTCATTAACAACTGTTCAAAATGCGGGATGCCACTGATGGTAATGGTTTTGGTTAGATGTGGGAATAATCTCTCTGGGACTGTAGGAAGGTGTTCCACTCTGTTACAGGGGCTCACAACTCTGAAGTGTAAATTATTCTCTCCTGTTTCTGTTTTCCAGGGACTTGTTGTGAATTCCCTATTAGAACAAAGTTGTGGACACTTATTAGCAAGTTGTGTATAAATGAGCTTTCATTGTTTTCACTATCCGTCCCAATTAGTTCCCCTACTTGTCTGCACGCTCTCTGCCTAAGGAAACATGAAATATCTTATTTGCAAGAAGAGATGGGATTCTTGTGCATAGTTTTTTGTTTTTTTTTTTTTGGTTTGTTTGTTTTTGTTTTTTTAACATTCTAATTTGCAAAGGAGAGAAGTAAACCGTTTGAACAGGGGAAGTGCATGTTTTTGGTCAGTAGCCTGCTGTGGAAGGCTAGAGAGAGGAGCTTTGCTGGGCATTGAAATAGTAGCTTTTGTGGTCTCAGGTCAGAACATCTCTCTGTGTCTCTAGGCAGATTTGGTTTAAGGCCAAAACAAGTAGCTCCCCTTCCTTAGGTTCTGACCCCTGGGGGCAGAAAAGGGAACTAAGCAAGTCCAACTGCCACTGCCGGGGAAGTCACTGTTCTCTCAAACCTTCTGGGAGCTCCAAATAATTAACTGTGCAAGGAGCAAGCTGGAATCAGAATTTTCCTCCAGGGTTTTCTGTGTCCAGCCAAACGAAGCTCGCTGAGCTGAGAGACAAATAAACCCCGTGAAAGAGAACCAGTGCTGAGTCTCTTTTCTCCTTTCTTGCTTCAGTACTTCAGTTCTGGTCTGCAGGACACGTGTCCTTAGCTACCTGGTCTCTGTTAATTCCTCCAGGCCCCTCATCATGTGTAGCCAGAGGGAGTTTTTTCTTAATGAGAAAAGCCAGCAGGCCACTCTCCAGTGGAAGCTTGGTGCTTTGGGACTTAGAAGGCTTGGCATGTGGACAGAAATCTCCCTTCCTCGCAGAATTTCTGATGTTTTCAAAGAGAAGCCAGGAATCTGGAGTTTGGTGTGAAATCATCCAATTTGAAACTGTTTGCTCTATGTTTTGTGGTTATACACAAGGCGCAAGCCAAAGAAAACACATTTTTCCTACATCTGAACTAGACCATACGCTTCATGAAGGTGCAGATTGTGCTGATCTTGTTTGCTCTGGTGTGACCCAGGACCTAGCACAGTACTTGCTGCATAATAGCAATTCAACATCTACTGATCTGCATCCCTAGGAGACTTACTATGCTGTTATTCCCTTGATATTAATAACAATAATTAGATCAATTTTTATTGAGCATATATTAAGTGCTTTATATAGAATTTGACCTGCCCTATGCCTTAGAAGCTGTGTATTCTCATTTTGCAAATAGAGAAAACAGTGCAGGGTCTAAAAATGTAATCCCAGCCAGTTGCCCAGCTGCAGTGTAGATTCTGATTCAGGCAGCACTGCATCCGAAGCCAGGGTTTGCAATCCTAATGTCACAGGGCCTCACACTCTGTTCTGCTGATTCCTGCCAGAGGGAGCAAGGGTAAACCCTCCTAGCAGTTACCTCTTCCAAAAGGAAGAACCAAGCCTGGGGTTGTCACGTTGCCTTCAGGGCAGACCTTTGAAAGAAGGAATATGGTGGGTAGATATTCTTTTCCTTCTGCATAGCACTGAAAATTGTTCCTCCGTTTCCACGTTCATCTCTTTATGAAGAAGTGCTCTACAAGAACTTTGGGAAGCTGTGATTGCCATAGTATTCTGTTGTTTGATATCCTTAAGTGCTACAGAACAGTCCAGTTCAGGCATCTTGCGAGGACTCGGGCAATCTGAGCTGAGGCTCACAGAGTCATTTTTTGGTGTCCTTAACTAAAAGCAAAACTGGTGACTCATTTTTTGGTGTCCTTAACTAAAAGCAAAAGTGGTGACTGTTGTATCAACTTCGGATACAATCAAATCCATGGGTTCCTAAAAGCAGAATGCTGGTTATAGCCTGCTGGTCATGAAATACATTTTTTCTTGTGGTGCAAATACTTTATTACAGGAATTGAAGTGTTAGAACATTAGTCCATGAGAGACACAAAAGCCTAATTTTACAAAGTAGAGTCGTTCTCTAAAGTAGCTACCATTTGGTGGGCTTATATTTGTTAATGGTGTTGGCTACTGGGAGAGAATTTTAATCAGGAGAAATGGACAATAGGAATGAAGAATATAGACCTTCAGAAATACTGAATTACATCATACTCTGGCCCTGCTTTCTGTGTGGGCTAATTCTCAATGTTTCTTTTGATTTTTCTGGGCTATCATCCTGGTGTGAAGCCCATTTCCCCTTTCACTAAGTTTTTTTTCTCTGATAGAGGAAAGGTTTTGCAGTCTGGACTGATGGAAGTGGAAAGTAGCTTTTTAAGAAAATTCATTGTAATTAGCATCATAACTTCACTTGCTGAGGCATCATTTCAGAATTTTCTATTCATTCCCTCATTTGGTCCTTTCTAAGATGCTGTGACATGCCCCTACTTACCCCCTATTTTGTAGATAAGGAAACAAGCTCAGAGTGCCCCAAATCACACAGCTGAGAAGTAGCAATGTCTGACTGACTATTGTTTCAAATACTGTTTGTGCATCAGAATGTCCTGGGAAACTTCTAAACATTAAGTCAAGCTTCCTGAGTTGCAAACTTCTGACCTGCTGTCTCAACTGGAGGGGGAGCCTGGGAATCTATTTTTCAAAAGTCCTCCAGGTCACTGTGATGTACAGTCAGACTTGAAAAAGGCTGCCATGTATTATACCATACATTATACCACATCCTTTGAAATAAATCAAAGTACAGATTCAGTTTGGAGATTTCAATGGTTGCTTTTCCTGGTTCAACATAGCCATCTCCACTTCTGCCTCGAGGGCTACAGAAAGTGCTTTTCAAACGAGGTACATTTTGCTAGATCCTAATGAAAGGATAAGAAGGAGAAAGAGAAAGGGCATGCCAGGCAAAGTGACCACAGGCAAAAGTCATTGAGCTGAAACGGGACTTGAAGTGCCTGGGGAACGTTACAATGTCAGTATGCCTGGGCAGACAGTGACAGATGTACCCTGTGTGTTACCAGTTGAGTCTGAGTTGAGTCTGTCTTGGGATGTCCCAGCAGAAATGGCTTCAGCTGTGGAGCACAAAATTCCTCTCTCATTGGTCAGTTTCCCTGACAGTCTGCTTCAGGGCATGCTTACCTACATGCTTCTGCCAGACCGCTTGCTGAAGATGATCAGGCAACGTGCTGACAGCTCAGATGGGGTTCCTGTCGACAAACTCCTGAAACTCAATTGCAGTGGGGTCAGATCCACTGTCAAAAATGATAGTGGATGAGAAATAACTTGCCACAACACAGTAGGTGCTGAAACAGAGGTTTGAGGTAAAATTAGGAACTCTTCAGCTATTTTGAGGAACTGGCTATAAATCAGAAGGTTTTCTTCCCACCCCAGAATGCTCTTGCTGAAACATGCAGATTCTTCAAGGGAGGAAGTTTGTTCATTTTCTGTTAAAAAATAAGTGACTTTGTTAGTTTAGACCCAGCAACTTGTCTTTTCCCATCAATCTTAGGCTACCAAAATATCTATGTTTCTGGACCCTTTTTCTGGTTTAATATTGATTAGAGGAGTATAGTGAATGCTTCTGTGATGGTAAGATGGGAAGGCCCCAGAGCCAGGAACAAAAAACAAAACAAAACAAAAACCCACTTAGAATGTTACTCCTAGGAGCTGGCTGATGGCGACTAAACTCATCAACATAACCGCAAGTGGCCCAAATGGCCATTTTAAGCCATTCAGTTTCCAGGTTACCTGGGTTTGAATTGCCTTTAGTCTCATTTACAAAAGCTTTGTCCTCATTTCCTCAGAAGGCATTTTGCTGGGTAAGGACTGGTTTAAGAGAACAATCCTGGGAGAGGGAGGAATGGAGAATTTCGTTTGGGGAAAATAAAAGATGCTCTGGAGATGGATGGTGGTAATGGCTGCAAAATCATGTGAATGTTCCTAATGCCACTGAACTATAGAATTCAAGATGATGGAAATGGCACATTTTATATTACATGTATTTTACCACAATCAAAACAGGTTGTAATAAAGCAGAGAGGCGGCAATATCAATAGCAATGATAACAGCTACTGTTCTTACAATTTTTGCTTTGAAGGAGGCATTGTGTTCAGCACTTTATGTAAATTGTTTAACCCTTTTAATGATTCTGTAAGTTAGCTACATGATTATCTCATTTTCATAGAGAAGGACTTGAGGATTGAAGGGGTTAAGGAATTACTGAGGGTCACATAACAAGCAAATGGCAGAATCCAAATTTAAAACCAGGCAGTTTCATTCCATAGCTCTCTCTTTTGGCTTATGCTCTTAGGCTAAATCACCTAGAGACTGTCCTTTGAGTCTGAGACTCCCTGCACCCAGCAACAAACAGCTGCAGCAAACATCTAAAACCAGTCAAAATTACGCAAAATTCACCTTATCGAATGTCAGCTACTTTGATACATGTAGTATTCTTTTAACAGCAAAGGGATGTGCTCTGATTCTTGCCTGTCTTTACAGTTCACCTCTCTAATCAGACAGAAGGATATTCTATTATTTATTGGAAAGTGGGTTACCTGAACATTTCTCTTCTCTTTGATGTGGAGTTGTAAAATGCCACTTTCCACTTAAACTTGTGAGCGTCTTAGGAGCAGGAACAGTATCTTTCTACGTGGCAGATAATAGGTGCTCCATAAAATTTTTGTCTTAATGAATTTCCAGTGATATTAAAGGTATCTGTATACTTTTCCTAATAATTAGGGGACAGTATCTGGGTGTATGGTTCATTAATTTAGATCTTGGAATCTACATTCTGAAGGATACATTAGAGATTCTCAATGGGTAAATTTTGGCTCTTGGGAGACATTTGGCAATGTCTGGAGACTTTTGTGGTTGTTATAATTGAGGGAATGTATGTGCTACTACTGTCTTGTAGGTAAAGGCCAGGGATGAACATTCTACAATGCATAGGACAGCTTCCACAATAAAGAATTATCTGATCTCAAATGTCAATGGTGTTAATAAAATGGGAGAGTTCCCTGGCCCCATTCATGGGGTATGTGCGACAGCAGTGCGGCTCTCTGTTCAACCACCATGAGTTCACACCCCTTGTGGGAGAGGGAGCACACACATGGGTAGGTGCAGGAGCCAGAACAAGTGCTTTGGGCTCTGGCCCCATGGTAGTGCTTAGGGGTGGGTGCTTGTGGCCCCACGGTTAAAATGCTCTTTCAGCTCTGCCATCCACAGATGGCTTAAGTGTTAACCACCTCAGTGCTCCCTCTGCCTTTCAGCAAAGGACCAGTGTGACAGCCTTCTGTATCCCAAGCTCTTGCCCAACATCCTAGAAGAATTGGGTCACACACAGGCTTGAAGAATGAATGTGGGGTTTTTTTGAGTGGTGGAGGTGGCTATTAGTGGAATGAATGGGGAGCTGAAAGGGGAATGGAATGGGAAGATGATCTTCCCCTGGGGTTTTGGCTGTTCAGTGGCCAAACTCCTCTCTGACCACCCCCAGCCAAGTTCTTCTCAGCATTCAGACATCCTTCTCTTCTCTCTTTCTCTGCTGTGCCATTCATCTGCTTTTTTCCTCTTCTCCTTGTCTATTCCTGGAGCCTGGGGTTCAGGATTTATATAGGCACAGGATAAGGGGATGTGGTGTGCCCAAAGGCAACGGTTTGGATGCAAAAACAGAAATGCCTATTCCCACTTAGGGCTGCAGGTCTCCAGGCTTGAGGGTGGGGCCTTTGCCAGGGAACTGCCCTCTTCTATCCAGTATTTCCTTGTCTTGTATCTGTATCACTGGGGAGAGAAATTTTGCTTTAGAGGTCTTATTCTCATTCATTCATTTCACATGTGTTTATTATCTGCATCTGCTTGCTCAGATGAGCAAGACTGCTTGTCCATGACCACACAGCTACATGGTACAGATCCAGAATTTGAACCAATGTCTCAGGGACAGCTCTTCTTCAAATGCATCAGGGTGGCCTGTGACAGCCTATTACGGATTCAGATGCCATCCCTGTGGGTCACAGTGGAGCAGGTCCTTCTGAGACCGTTAGGACTCTGAGCCTGTGCTTGGCACCTGGAGCTGATGGAAAGGGCAGTGATCTAAGACGGCTTGTTCAGGCTGCAGAAAGTGTCTGAGCTTTGACTCCCTGAACTCTTGCTCACTCTTCTGAGGCAGGGATCATTTCGGAGCTTCCTGTGTTTGCTGTGTTCCATTGCTGGGCCAGTCACTCCTCGCTGAACTGTAACACTATCTCATCCACCCTGTTTTCACAGGCTCTATAAGCCATATTACGGACTTTGTTGAAAGAATTATCATGTTCTCACAGCTCTGTGTTTGCAGTAGGCTTAGGACTCTTTTCAGATTTGAGCACTGGCGGTCTTTAATGCGATCTGGTTTTCAACACACATCACATGTTCTCCTCCTCCCTTTCCTCTCCTGGTCTGATTCCTTGCTGCCTTCTGATTATGGTCCGCCTCAGTATGCCGAATCCCACAGCCAAGCCTAACAGGTACTCTGCAATTCTCAAGTTGCCAGAATTGATGGATTTTAATCAGGTGAGTGCAGTTTAGTGCAAATGCCCCTTTAGCCGAGGCTCATAAACTGGGCTGCTCAATATTATGGTCCCAAATATTAGTTCAATGCTCATGACTTACAGAAATGGCTTTCCTTTGGGGTTAGGTTAGGAGAAAATCAATAAAAACCAGCTGGAAATGGAGAAAGGAACTGTGTACTTACATTCCGCTGTGATGTAACCCTGCTCCCACCCCACAATGCCTCATACTTATCTTTTTTGTTTTTTTGCCAGCTTACTTTTCCCTCCACATTTAAGGCGTCACAGAGATATGAAAAGCCACTCTGGTTCCTCCATCTATTAAATAGGAAATGCATATGAACAAATAGAAGAATTGCACCATATAATACAGCTGAAATACAATGTTATCATCATTCCACTCAGAGCATTTCTCAGGATGGTTTATGTCCCAGCAGTTAATGGCTTGCTATTGTTGGTGTACCAACACAATGCTATTAGCAACACAGAATTCTCAGGCTTTCTGTTTAGATTATCTTCATGTAGGCTAGCCTGAATTTAGATATTTGTAAACGGAATTCGAACAGTGGCCTTTCTTCACAATATAAAATTCAGATAAGTGTAACCGGTCATGGCCTAACTCTTGTTTATTAATTAAGGCTTTATAATATGGCACCATTTTTGGAAGTTGCAGCTTATGCAAAGAAGAACACTAATTACATTCTGCATTTTCTATAATAATGGGGCAGTGTTTTGGACAATGCAGTTTATCCAGACAATGCATCCGGCTCATAATGTCGTTTATTAACAAGGAGTCTCTGAATGTTTAATGGGAAAGTGATGCAGCTGTGAAAGGGTGGCATAAATAATATTCCTGGCCAGGCTGGGGCAGTGGCAGTATGTTGCATGCTGTTAACCTCAAGAGATCTTCAAATAGCTTTTATGTACGCCTGCGATATATTTGTTGACCATTGCTGGATACAAAAGAAGTTAAGTGATCTGGGAAAATCTGTTCGGTAATTTTCTTTTCCCATTCTCTTAGCGCTTGCTGAGGCTTTAAAAACAAGGGGGCTTTGCATTTGTATGGACCATTTTTCCTTAGGCTTCTTCAAGAATGGTCACTTTAATATCGTTAGCATTATGGATTTTTTTATAATGATCATGTGTGAGAATCAGCATAGGCTACCATTTTTTCTATAAGGTATTTTTTTCTTATTGAAATAATTAACATACCACAATGTGTATCTTTTAATAATATGCAACCTAGTGGTTTTAGTATATTTACAAAGTTGAGTGGCCATTACCACTATCAATTCCAGAACATTTTCATCACTCTGGAAAGAAACCCCTAGCCATTAGCAGTCACTGTCCTTCCTCTCCTCCTACCTCCTGGTGACTGCTAATCTACTTGCTTTCTCTATGAATTTGCCTATTCTGGACATTGCACATAAATGGAATCGTATGATGTGTATGCCACATTTTGTTTATCCATTCATTGTTATTAACAGCCAAAATTGTTATCCACATTTTGGCTGTTAATAATGATGCAATTATGGACTTTTGTACATTTGTGTGTGTGTGTACTTGTATATGTATTTCCTCAGGGGTATATACCTAGGAGTAGGATTGCTGGGTCACATGGTAACTCTATGTTTAACTTTTTAAGGAACTTTCCGATGCTTTTTGAAGCACCATTTTATAGTCCCACTTGCCAATATGAGACTTCGAATTGCTCCACAGCCTAGAAAATACTTATTATTGTCTATCTTCTTGATCATAGCCATTCTAGTGGGTGTGAAACAGTGTCATTATAGAGTTGATTTGTATTTCCTTCTTGACTAATGATGTTCAATATGTTTTCATGTGCTTATTGGCCATTTATATTTCTTCTTTGTGGGCTACCATTTTAACCTCTATTTTATAAATGAGGTAACAATGGCACTGAGAGGAAACAAGACTTATTAGGGTACCTGCATGAGGTAACAGCCCATCAGTATTGGAACTGAAGTTTTCTTGCTTAGCAATGCAAAAGCATAGACACTGAGTACCTAGTAATGAAATAAGCTATAAGAGAATTCATTTCGTTTTAACTTTTTTATTTGCAAATGTCAGAAACCCAGCTGTAACTGTGGCTTAATGAAAGTAGGGAGATTTTTGCTTGCCTATCTATAAAGTTAAGATCTTTTTGCATCCAGAGTGATTGGATTCAGCTACTCCAAGATGGCAGCAGAAATATGTCTGTATCATCTCTTAGTTCTCTTTCCATTGGGTTGGTGGCACACATAGGCATGGTCTTACTTTGTGGTGGTTAGATGGCCACTAGAAGCTTGAAGCTTTTATCTAACCAGCTCAGAATGCCAACAATATATATATATATTTTTAACTCTTACCTTTCTCAATAGTTTCTTCAGTATGTCTCAAATCTTAGGCTTGAGTAGTGTTGGACTGACTTGAATTAATGATTGGCTCTCGAATCATTCATCAGTGAAATATATTGATTGGTCACTTGCTCATTCTCGGTGGGGAGTGAAGTTAGCTCCATGTACAGCATCTGGAGTGAGAGCTGGAGAAGGGGATTTCCCAGAGGAGAATGAGGATGATGGTACCAGCACAATGAGGAATGCATGCTAGGGCAAGTGAAACTCATAGATGTCCACTGCGCTATGTAGTTTTTTCCGTAGTCCTTGATCATTTATCATTTACTGGTTTCTTGTTGTCTATAAATTTAGAAAAGATACAGAATCTCTGAAAAGTAATTTTTGGTTTCTTACAAGTGAAGGATTAATAAACCAATCCACATTTATTTTCTCCACTACTGAGAGATCATTTGTTTTAATAAATGCAAATAATTTTTCTTACAGTTAAAGGTAATTGGCTTTTCGTTGTAATTCTTGATGCTGGCCATTTTGTGTCTGAGTTGTTCCTAACTGCTTTGGTTCAGAGTTTGAGAAATGAAATATTCCCTTGACTATAACTATAACTAAAATTATAACAATTTATTTATTTAAATCAGCAATCCCTGCGAAGTCATTTACAGTTTGTATATTTCAGTGCTTTACAAGGTACAACAAAAGATTTATTCATCACAGAGTAAATCTTTTTTACAGGATTAAAACATAAGGGGTAAGGTAAGGCTGGCATAGTCATTAAAGTGGAAACATTGTTTCTTCTTGACTGGTCAACTTTAGAGACAACTTTTCCCATTCTACTGGTCTGTCCTCTAAAATATATAGAGATTGAGGCCAGGTGGAGTGGCTCATATCTGTAATCCCAGTACTTTGGGAGGCCAAGGAGGTGAGTGGATTGCTTGAGCTCAGGAATTTGAGATCTTGGTAACATAGCGAGATGCTGGTGGTGCACACCTCTGGTCCTAGCTTCTTGCGGGGCTGAAGTGGGAGGATCTCTTGAGCCTGGGAGGTGGAGATTTCAGTGAGCTGTGTTGGTGCCACTGCACTCCAGCCTGGCCAACAAAGTGAGACCCTGTCTGAAAATAATAAATAAATTAAAATATAGAGAGATTGAGATGCAGCAGCAGTTGTATGTTGTTCTCTAGCTTTTGAACAATAAATTGTATGTGTACTTTCATATGATAGGGCTTTCAGCTCACATGTCAACTCTATTTCTTAATAGAAGTAAATAAGATGGACATAATATATCTAGGATACTATGTTAAAAAGGTTTCTTAGATTGCATGCAGCCTTAGAAGAAAATGTTGTGATCACTGAAAGATGTCTGTCACAGGCCGAGGAGAGTGAAACAATGGCGCTTGTATTGCATGTTTTCTACCCTTGCTTACATCTTGAAAGTCAGTCCCCATGCTGAAAGTTTGCAGGATTGGGACAGTTGCCTTGATACTTCAGACCAAGAGATGGCTTCTTCTTTCATTGTTCAGATAAAGTGTTTTATGTTGCCTGTTCAGCTAAGTGTTTTAATCTTCAAGATTACCTTAGCTATGGAGACTTGACTTAGATTTAATATTTTGATCCAGAAATGCATCAAGTATAGAGTAAAAACTTCTATCCTACCAAGACTAGGCATATAAACTCTTTACTCAAAGTGTACATGTAGTGCCTGCTGGGTGAAAAACATTCTGCTAAGGGAGTGTGAAGGTGGTAGGAGATAGGGTCCTCAGCATTAGAGATTTATAGTCTGGATGTAATTAGAGAAAGAGATAAAGGGCTCACCAATGGACCACAGAGCGTATATATTAAAGCCTAAAGGAATAAAACAGTTCGATAATGAGGAATAAAGGATAGAGTGATCTAGGGAAAATTGTGTGGAGAAGTAGTTTCTTCAGCAAAGTCTAAAAGGAAGTGATGGGTATGGGTTGGCGGAAAGGATGGTTGGTTGAGGTGGGAGGGTAGTGGTGAAAAAGACTAAAAGCTACTGACCAATGAATGACAAAACCCAAATCCATCAGCTCGATCCATTAGCTCACTGGCCTAAAAACCAAACCAAACAAAAATAACACAAATAAAAAACCAGATGTGTGCTACATAGGAATATAGAAATAAAATATATTGGAACAATAAAAGATTTCAAGAAAAAAATAGAAAATGTTAGAAAATCTGGAAGTTTCACATAAAATTCAGGTTTTCTTATTTTTCTGTATTAACTGAAAGATCTCACAACATTCTGCCTGAACACCTAGTTGACAAGAAATGGCTGAGTGAGTAGCAATTGCCACTGTACGCGAGTGGTTTGCCACAGTCCTCACTCCGAGGACCCTCCCCACACTGAGGTCAAAAGCTAATTGCTCTCTGGCAACCTGCTTTGCTGTTGAGACTATTTATAAAAACTTGTCCAGCAAAGTTTGAAAAATGAAAAATATATTTTCAAAAGTCTTTGTTAAAAAAAAGATAGGGATGAGGTTGGATGGGGAAATAGTGCATTTAATCTGCAATCAGGCCAGGCATGGTGGCTCACGCCTGTAATCCCAGCACTTTGGGAGGCTGAGGCAAGCAGATCACCTTATGTCAGGAGTTTGAAACCAGCTTGGCCAACATGGCAAAACCACATCTCTACTGAAAATACAAAAGAAATTAGCCAATGGTGGTGGTTTGCATCTGTAGTCCCAGCTACTCTGGAGGCTGAGGCAGGAGAATCACTTGAACCCGGGAGGTGGAGATTGCAGTGAGCCGAGATTGCACTACTACACTCCTACCTGGGCTACAGAGCAAGACTCTGTTGAAAAGAAAACAAAAAACAAAAAAACACGGCTTTGCAGACACTGCTGCTCCCAGGAGCCCAGTACTATCAGCCATGGTCAGTCCTACTGTGTGCTTCCACATCGCTGTCAACGGCAAGCCCTTGGGTTGTGTCTCCTTCAAGCCGTTTGCCGACAAGCTTCCAAAGACAGCAGAAAACTTTCGGGCTCTGAGCACTGGAGAGAAGGGACTTCGTTATAAGGGTTTCTGCTTTCACAGAATTATTCCAGAGTTCACATGCCATAATGGCACTGGTGGCAGGTCCATCTATGGGGAGAAATTTGATGATGAGAACTTCATCCCAAAGCATACAGGCATCTTGCCTATAGCAAATGCTGGATCCAACATAAATGGCTCCCAGTTTTTCATCTGCACTGCCAAGACTGAATGGTTGGATGGAGAGCATGTGGTCTTTGGCTTGGTGAAAGAAGGCATGAATATTATGGAGGCCATGGAGCACTTTGGGACCAGGAATGGCAAGATCAGCAAGAAGACCACCATTGCTGACTGTGGACAACTCTAAAAAGTTTGACTTGTGCTTTATCTTAACCACCAGACAATTCCTTCTAAAGCTCAGGAGAGCACCCTTCCACCCCACTTGCTCACAGTATCTTACCATCTTTGTGTTCGCTCTGCAGTTCCCTTTGGGTTCCATGTTTTCGTTGTTCCCTAGCTGGATTGCAGAGTTACGTTTATGATTGTGAAATAAAAACTAAATAACAACAAAAAATGCCATCAAGTGTAATTGTTACAGTAGGCAGCTAGTCAGATACGAGTTGGGGCAGTAGAGGGACACCCCCATCTCACCAGGAATGTCAGGCAACCATCAGGTGATGGTCAGGCAGTTGTTAAGATGGTTCACTCAAATAATAATTGGTTGCAGCTGGTGCCAGGGAATGACAGTCTACCAATAGATAGAAAAAAACCCTGAAACTGGTGATCAGCCACTTCCCAATAAGATCTCAGGAGGTGGGTAGGTGGGATCTGGCATGTGCACTAAGAGGCAAAATGGAGGAGTTTAACTGGCGTATGACCTTATAGGTACACTTGACAGGTAAGGGAAGAATGCCTCAAGTGAGTATGCATACAACTGCAGTAAACACACTGTGCATGCGGCCCCTCTCAAGTGTATCAGGCCACCCAGCATGTAGACAGCCCACCCCTAGGGAAGAATCAGGAGAGAAGGGAGGCAAGACCCTGGAAGTATGCCAATGTATGAAATCCCAAGTCAAAAGGTCAAACTGTGCACTTGATCTCTCAAGTCACCTGCTTGGCCCCCTTCCAAGTATACTTTACTTTCTTTCATTCCAGCTCTAGAACTTTCTAGTAAACTTTCTCTCCTGCTCTAAAACTTGCTTTAGTGTCTCCTTCTGCCTTATGCCCCTCAGTGGAGTTCTTTTCTTCTGAAGTGGCAAGAATTGAGGTTGCTGCAGACTCGTACAGATTCACTGCTGGTAACATTCTTTGGTGTCTCATGACTCGGATATGTTCAACCAGTAACATACTGCTGTCTTATTTTTATTTTTTCATTATTATTATTATTATTATTATTTTTGAGGCAGAGTCTCACTCTGTTGTCCAGGCTGGAGTGCAGTGGTGCGACCCTGGCTCACTGCAACCTCCGCCTCCTGGGTTCAAGTGATTCTCCTGACTCAACCTCCCAAGTAGCTGGGATTACAGGTGCATGCCACCACACCTGGCTAATTTATTTTTAAACTTTTATTAGAGGTGGGATTTCACTGTGTTAGCCTGGTTGGTCTCAATCTCCTGACCTCATGATCCACCTGCCTCGGCCTCCCAAAGTGTTAGGATGTAGGTGTGAGTGACTACACCTGGCCTGTCTTATTTTTCTTAACATTAGACATTCATTTATTTACAGTACCTCCCAGTACAATAGGCATTTGAACTTGCATTTTTTCTAGGATTGGCAAAAAGTGCCAGGTAGGTAAAGGCAGTAGGGTAATAGCAATAGGGTGGTGGCAGTGGCAATAGGGTGGTGGCATCAGCAGTGGCTCCAGAGGCTGCAGTCCAGGTCCTGGCCTCAGCTCCAGACCCACTGTAGTGACACTTGCTAAGTGGCTGCTGCTCCAGACCACTCTCCTGGCCACAGTCTTGGGCTGTTTCATCAGCATCCATGTGCGTTCTGAGGAGTGCATAAGTGAGTCACCTCAGGCACCAAGATGGGCCTCCTCTTAGAAGGTGGCTGAGGGTGGCTTCCTGGACATCAACGTGGAGATGACAGGACCTGATAATAAGGGGATTTATAAAGGAGACCAAGAATCCAGTGGGAAATACACATTTGCTGCTCCCATAGATGGAACACATAAATTTTATTTTAGTAAGTGAGTGTCCACCATGACTCCAAAGATAGTGATATTCACCACTGCTTTTGGGGAGGCTCCAAAAGGATAAGACGTGGAAACAGAAGCTCACTAGGACAAGCTAGTAGAAATGATCAATGAGCTGGCTGTGGCCTTGACAGCTGTACGGCATGGAGAGGAATATGAAAAAGTCTGGGAGAGGATGCGCAGAGCCCACTGACAACACAAACACCCAGTGGTCCTTTGGTCCTTCTTTGAAGCTCTTGTTCTAATTACCATGACATTGGGACATATCAACTACCTGAAGAGACTTTTTTTGAAGTCTGGAGGGTATTTTTTTATTTTTGAGACAGAGTCTCTCTCTGTCACCAGGCTAGAGTGCGGTGGGGTGATCTCGGCTCACTGCAATCTCTCCCTCCCATGTTCAAGCGATTCTCCTGCCTCAGCCTCCTGAGTAGCTGGGATTATAGGCATGTGCCACCACACCCAGATAATTTTTGTATTTTTGGTAGAGATGGGGTTTTGCCATGTTGGCCAGGAGGGTCTTGATCTCCTGACCACATGATTTTAAAAGCCTGTTTCTGATAATTCCAAACTCATAACTTACTATTTACCAAACACCTTGGTCATAATGTCATATGTCATTAATTTCTATGTTTTTATTTTCTGAACTATACAGTCACAGTTTATGTTTCTTTGTGATTAATAGATATTGGAAGAAAACACCTAATAAGGGAAGTTGTAGTGAAAATTTGACAATTGATTGGCATGATTTCTTAACTGAATGCCACCTTCATTATATAGGTCCTTCCAGAAATTAAATGCTGGAACTGAAATATAGGAATACAGTTTTTTTAAAGCATCTCTTTTTCCTTTTGTTTTGATAATAAAATGCAGTTCATTCAGGAAATCAGCACAAAGCGTGATAGTACTTTACTGAAATGACTGCATTCTGTGGATTCCCTCATTCTGTTGGAATAGTCATTAAAGATTCATTTTGTCGAGTCCTTATGAGAAACAGTAGTGTGAATCTTGACATTTGCTATGCATGCTCATGGCAGAGCTCTCTGGCTTGGGCGTATGCTGCCGGCCGGGCACTTTCATACTTTGTTTTCATGTTTTGCTTTAAAGGTGAGACTTGCCCCAGTACATGTTTGTCCCCATACATTTCACATTGAACCTCAGGACACAGTCGCCTCCACTTAAATTGATGACACAGCATCCTATAACCATTTTTTGTTTTTTTGCGTAACTTTCTAAGAAGTCTCGGTTAAAACCAATTCTCTGGTTGTCCCACTGAAAGGTGGCTCTTTTTCTTTCCACACTGGCACATCCACTTTCTCCACTCTTGGCATCTAGGAAGTATGCATTCACTTAATTTAAAAAATCTGGATTTCTGAAGCCAAAGGGTTAAAGCCTCTTAAATTTCATTTTGTTTTGATCTGTGGCCTTTGGGCCACTGTTCAACTAGGGCACTGAACATCAGTGTCAGCACGAGGGTTTTTGTTTTTTGTTTCTCTTGAGTCTTTCTTTGTTGACATACGTGAATTTTGTTTTGTATAAAATGAAATAACTTTCTCTTGTTCTCTGGTGGTGGGTTTTAAATTAAAGGAGCTTCTGGTTTTGATGTGGGGATGATCCAGGATGATGTTATGACTAATGGATATTAGTTACTTGTACATTTTTGCAGATCTTTGCAAGGGGAAAACTACAAGTAATGAGTTTCATATAACTAATTTAAATTTGTTACAGGTTTTCATATTTAGGATAAACAATTTTTCAACCTTGGGTGAGAACACTTTTGACAGTTTATTGATAAGGTGACTGTTTCACCTTAGGACAACTGTTGCATGCAGTGTGTGTGTGTGTGTGTGTGTGTGTGTGAAAAAACACTTCAAAATTTATTTACAAGTTGTAAATTTTAAATTGGATGTGTATCTACTATGCCCCAGGTTCAGTAAATAAACAATTCTTTTAAACAACAAAGCAAAACAATATAAACAAACTGCAAGGTAGAATTTAGTGAGAAGAGTGGGGAAGGTAGAAAATTTCAGTCTGGCTGGAATAGAAACCATTGTTTTTATCTCATTTTACCTGCAAAGACTTGAGGGAAAGGCTTAAATGGTAAACTGAAGAATTTAGTTTTGACCTGTCTGAAAGGGTGGGTATTGAGGGTCAGTAGTATTACTAACAGAAAGGTTAATGAGCATTAAAAGAAAGGAGTTAATGTGAATCTGCCAGAAATGAAGTAACCAGACTAGTCTTCCTTTTGACAGGGTTATTGGAGTAGAAGATAAAGTCCAGTTTGAGAAAGAGTGTATTTCAGCAATGTATATGTATCTAATGGTATTTTTGTGGTCGAGACTGAGAAATGTGACAGTTGATAGCGCACCCGTGAATTCAGGGCTGGTAGAAGAATTTTTACATTATACATAGCATTTTAAAGGTTTGACACAATGTTTAAGCTGTGTTATGAAAAATGAAATACACGTTTCTCTTCCTATTTGGTTATGGACATACTATCCTCCTTTTAAATTACTGTTTAATGAAGCAAATTATTTGATCCAGGTTTTCATTGATAAAATACTTTGGATAATATTCTAGTAATAGGGCAAACACTCTTTGATCTCTTGGATGCGTTTTATTTTCTAGAGTCACGTAGTAAGTTATCTTTGCTTTCCTATAATGGAGCTGCTGCCTCATTCACATTTTATATTGATATAGTTTTCTGACCATACAGAGTCTACCACAGCATCACAGTCGAGTCACTATCTGCTTCTATTACTGTTAGCTGGATTAGTCTTATCATAATTCTGTCTTTGCCATAGCTGCTTTGGCTTCCCTATCTCTTTCTTGTTTATCTCAGTTAAAATATATAAAAGTGTATTAACATTTCGATACACTGAATTCTCTGGAGGGCTGTGCCCTATATTACATTTTAGTTTTCTTACTATAGGGAAGGAGTGGAGGGACTTGGAACATTCCTGATACTGAGCTTTTATTATATTGTGGGCTTCCCTTCAGCACTTTAAGGATCCATCTTTCTCAGTATGGGTAGAAGTGGGGAAACTGAAAGGGAAATTGTTTTCTGCATTCTCTATAATAGTTTTTATTTAAGAATGATAAGGCAATACTTACCAAGCCCAGACCGGTTCCACAACAGACAGTACTGAAAATCCCAGTGGAAATGCAGTGATGTTTCCATGTTGAGAGGAAATAAACTTCAAAATGTTATTTGGTGTATAAAGTTATTATAAATATATTGAAGAGAGCTTTGCCTAGTGTGAAAAAGACTCAACTTGGAATTGAGTTAGCCATGCTTAACCCTTATGTGTCTGTTTGCTTCTATTCTGAAACTGTATGGAGACATAATGAAGAGGACACAGACTACATGGTTCAAGGTCTCTACCTCTTAAGCAGGTCAATTAACATTTTGCACCTCCTTTTCCTCTTATATAAAATAGAAATAATAATAGTACTTACTTCATACACCTTGGATTAAATAAATTAGTTGCCATCTTTCAGGAGCTTAGAGGGCTATATAACTCAATACATGTCAGCGATTTATTACTGTGTTTATCATGAAGGACTCAGCCAGTATAGTGAAAGAGAATTAGATTTGACTGACTTTTCTGCCATGAAGTTATTTGAACCTGGGAAAACCAACTGCTTTCTGTTGTCTACATTTTCTCCATTGAAAACTGACCAGACTCACCCCACTACATGGCTGGGAAGCACTCCCAAGCTCAAGTTGCTCTATAGTTTTAGTCTTTTCAAAGTCATTTTTACTTGGATTTTGCCCTATAGGCAAACACAGAAAGGGTAGTTTTGAAAACTGATGCCATCTATTATATTATTGTTTAACGAATTCCTAGTTTTCAGATTGGAAGTAATTGACTTCGTATCTCCATTTCTAATCTGGTTCTAATTGATTTACTCCATCAATCATCTAGTCACTAATACAATTTTTGGAGTGTGGACAAAACCCTTTCAGCTATCAAATAAATCTTACTGAGATCCTGAGTGGTAAGATTTCCTACCCTTTGTTGAGTTAGAAGGGGAGACTAACCCTTTGTTGTCAGCAACTTAATCAGAACTGGGAATATCATCTACCAGTGCTAGATTTTGGCTTATTTTTGCATATTTTGCATATGTGCTTAGCTACTATTTGTTGGAAATTGCTATCCAACATTACTTGGCCCCCACTTCTCAGTGCCATTCCTCCCCTCAATTTTTTAAATTCACTTTTCCTGCTTGTTTTATGACCAAAGGAAAGTTGTTTTGCATCAGTGTGCCTTAATATCATCATCTGTAAAATGGAGATGACGATTCTACATGTCTCATGGTGTTGGAAGGAAGATGATATAAGTTAAAGTGTGTGTATAGTGCTTATAAGTTAATGAATGTTAAATGCAAGTGCAGTGCCTGGCACATACTAAGTACTAAATAGCTGCTAGTTACTATTATTATTATTAACAGTTGTAGCACCAGTGGTATTAATGGTGGTACTGCTTCCCGATGTAGCAAAACACTAAGCGTATTCCTAAAACAGAAGAAAAGAAAACCAATTGCAAAGTTTCTATAAATGCTCTCAGGCAGTTGTTATATGCATAGATTCTGTGTTTTGGTACTTGTTACCTTAATTTGTATAGACAAATTACCTGAAACTATTTCTGGGCATGATTCAAAAGATGCCTTAAAAGAATAAAGTTGGACCCCGTACCTCACACTGTATACAAAAATTACCTTAAAGTATCAAAGGCCTAAATGGAAAAGCTAAAACTATAACATTATTAGACAAAAACACAGACAGAAATCTTCATGACCTTGTGTTAGGCCATAGTTTCTTAGCTATGATGCCAAAAACACAGTAATGCAAGAAAAAAAATAGATTGGACATCCTAAAAATTACAACTTTTATGCTTTAAAGGACATCATTGAGAGAATAAAAATAACCCAGAAATTAGAAGAAATGATTTGCAAATTATATATCTGAGAAGAAACTTGGATATAGAATATGAATAAACAAAGAATTCTTACAAATTAATAATAAAAAGACAAATAGCCCAGTTAAAATGAGGCAAATAGGTCTGAATAGACATTTCTCCAAAGAAGATATGCAAATGGCTAATAAGCCCATGGAAAGATGCTTACCATCATTAGCCATCAGGGAAGTGCAAATCAAAACCATAATGAGGTACTACATCACACCCACTAAGAGGACTGTTTGCAAAAGACAGATGAGGTTGGGCGAGGTGGTTCACACCTAAAATCCCAGCACTTTGTGAGGCTGAAGTGGGTGAGGCCAGGATTTCGAGGCCAGCCTGGTCAACATGGTGAAACCCCATCTCTACTAAAAATACAAAAATTAGCCAGGCATGGCAGGGCGTGCCTGTAATCCCAGCTACTCATGAGGCTGGACTGTATCCCTGCACTCCAGCCTGGGGGACAGAGTGAGACTCTGTCCCAAAAAAAAAAAAAAAAAAAAAGATAATAATAACTGTTAGCAAGGATGTGGCGAAATTAGAACTCTCTTTCACTGCTATTGGCAAGTAAATGTTGCAGCTACTTTGGAAAACAGTTTGAAAATTTCCTAAAAAGTTAAACCTATATATGACCCAGCAATTCCACACGTAGGTGTCTATCCAAGGGGAATGAAATCATATGTGCATAAAAAAATTGTATACAAATGTTCATAGTAGCACTATTCATAGTAGCCAAAAAGTAGAAAAAACAGAAATTTCCATTTACTGATGGATGGATAAATGAAATGTGGTATATCCATACAATGAAATATTATCAGCAATAAAAAGAAATGTAGTGCCGATACTTGTTATATCATGGATGAATCTTGAAAACATTTTCACAAGTGAAAGAAGCCAATCACAAAAGACTACATATCATATGACTTTATGTGAAGTGTCGAGAACAGGTAAATCCATAGCGACAGAAAGTCTAGTGGTTGCCTAGGGCTGGGTGGTTGGGAGACAATGGGTGGTGACTGTAAATGGATATAGCGTTTCTTTATGAGGTGATGAAAACGTTCTGAAATTGTTTGTGGTCATGGTTGCACAACTCTATGAATATAAATCTTGAATTGTACCCATTAGATTGATTAATTGTATGGCATGTGAATTATATCTTTAAAAAGCTGTTATGAAAACAAAAAAGAGATGCCAAAGGGCTTGTTTTCTATGAAAGAAGCTTGAAATATGCTAGAATGAATGCTTTGCTGGCTGCTACCACATAAGTTCTGTGAGGGCTGGGAGTTTAATTCTTTGCTGTGTCTAGAAATAGAGGCACACAGTAGAATGTGGAATGAGCGACTGTACTGGTGGTCCCCAAGAGCACTCTCAAGGTTCTGTAAGTCTCTAGGAGGACTCTTAGGACTCAGCGTTGTTAGCCTCTGGTTATGGTTTGCTACAGTGAAAGAATACAAAGTAAGATCAGTATGGGGAAAAGATGCATGGCGTGCAGTCTGGAGAAATCAGGAGTAAGCTTCCAAGAGTCCTCTTTCAGTGCAGTCACACAGGATGCTTAGTTCCTTAGGCAACAAGCTGCAACAACAAGTGAGAAGTGTTGCCTACTAAGGCGACTCATTAGAGACTCGGTGCCCAAGGTTACTCCTGGGAGCTGATCTGCCTACCACATACCCACATTCCAGACTCCCACAAAAAAAGCAGTGTTCAGCATAAACCACACTGTTTGTACAAACAGGTGAGGCACAGTGGCTGCTCTGTAATTTAGGAAAAATGTTATATCAGTGTAGGGAATTGTTTACCAGCTCGGTTTTCCAGTTGCTAATCAAAGGCCAACACTGCAAATGGGTCTTCTAAGATAGGCCATCTCGGGCCTGCTGTATGTTAACTCTTTCCTACACAATGAACTGAAGAATGCCAGGTTCCAAATTTCTGTATTATGCGCAACAAGCCTATATGTGCAAAAGGTGTTAGGAAGAGGAGTCAGCATGCCCTGGGAAGAGGGCTGCCTCGCACACAGCTGGCAATACATTCTGTGCTCATCTCTAATGAGGAAGAAGAGTCTAGAGGGGACTCTGCACTCTGGATTTTCCTCCTGATGCCCAAAAATGAGTGAATTAAGACTTAAAGTTGGCTGGGCACAGTGGTAAATGCCTGTAATCCCAGCACTTTGGGAGGCCGAGACAGGCGAATCACTTGAGGTCAGGAGTTTGAGAGCAGCCTACCCAACATGGTGAAATCCCATTTCTACTAAAAATACAAAAAATTAGCTGAGCGCTGTGGCTCGTGCCTGTAGTCCTAGCTGCTTGGGAGCCTGAGGCAGGAGAATCACTTGAATCCTGGAGGCAGAGGTTGCACTGAGCCGAGATCACAACACAGCACTCTAGCCTGAGCAACAGGGTGAGACTCCATCTCAAAAAAAAAAAAAAGTTTAAAGTAGCAATTCTCATCCAGTATGATTTTGCCCCCCAGAGGACATATGGTCATGTCTGAAGACATTTTTGTCGTCACAACTGTGGGTGGGGGATGTTACTAGCATCTGCAACGTGGAGACCAGGGATGTTTCTAAACATCCTGCAATGCACAAGATAGCCCTTGACAGCAAAGAATGACCTAGGCCAAAACGTCTACAGTGCCGAGGCTGAAAAATCCTGCCTTAGAGAATATTTACAGTGGAGAGTACAGCATAAGACAGTTACCTAGTAAATCTTCAAGGAGGAGTGAGACAAATAAGGTAATCAGGCAATAACTACTCCACCTTTTATGCCTTCCCCAACCCCTGCTCTCTTTTCTTATTTCATCTATAACCTGAAAATGATAAACTCTCCATTTATTCCACAGCATTAATAGGGGACTAGAAAAGGATGCTGTGAGCAGAATGAAGAAGACACCCTCTTCTTTGAATATAATGGCCCTGATTTTAGGGTTTCAGATCTGCCGCTCAGATGGGTGGCTCAGTCTTCGACTCGGAAGGAATGTGCAAGGATAGAAATATCAGCCTTCGTATTTTCATCACTGAATTCCTAATAGCTGAGAGTTATTCCTGACCAGATCATCTCTGAGCCTTTCGTATTTACCACTGCTGTTTATAGCCTCATTTCCTTCCTTCTCTTTGCATAATATCTTTTGAAGTGGAAGCTAATGTGAATTTTGGTGCTCTTCAACTCCTAACTGGTATGTCTAACACCATCAGATTGAATTAATTTGAACTATTAAGCATGAAGTACATATTACCATGGAGCTTATTCCAGATGTACTATTGTTAGTTTAATTGTTACGGCTAATCGTTGATTGTGGTTTTTCTGGGTGCTTGAAATAATAATAATAATAATTCTCTTTTTTATAGTGCCTTTCATTTGAGAATCTTGAAAAGCCTGTGTCCTGGAACCACTTATTGTAAAATTGTCATTATCTGTGTATTCTCATTTGGCTGAAGTTCGGGGAGGACTATGCCAGTGTATGATTTTAAAAGCCAAGAAAAATTTATATTCATGAATCATGCTTTTTTTGTTGTTACAATTTACCACCTTGGAGAAGCAGGAGGAGGGGAATTTAGCCCACTGGGGTATTATTTCCAGAGAGCAATTCTGTTCCTTTTGTAACAATTCTGAGGCCTTTGTGTTGGCCTGGTATCAGCTCTGACTTGGTAGGTTATAATTGTAAATTGTTCTCAGATTGTATGAGGCCTGCATTCTGTGTTGTTTTTCAAACAAAGGGCGTGTTTTGTGTGTGTGTGTGTGTGTGTGTGTGTGTGTGTTTTAAACCCTTAAAAGAGACAAAGCTTCTTTGGTAATATCACATTTTGAAAAGTTCAAAATGAATGAGAAATACAGTACAAATATATCTGTTCTTAATCATGTTTTTATAGAGCAGAAGATTGGTTATTTGGAAGAGGAGGCCTTTAAAGGACAGTTTGGCCTCTTGACACTCCAAATACTTGAGTAGTGAAGAAGACAGAAGGTAAGGGCAGATGCTTCTCAGCTCACCAATTTTTGGTGCCTGACTGAACACTGAGGAGTTTTCACCTTTTTTTTTTCTTAGCAGTTGGAATTAATTGCTCCCATAAAGCAATGGCTTCAACAAAACAGTTATGACAGATTTATAATGGAATCCTAATGAGTTTCGTTAAGTCATCACTTAACCCAAAGGACCAGAGTCATCTTCATGTGTTACTCTACTTCCTCCCAACAGCAGTTCAGGCAACTTGGATTTTCCCAGAAAGGTTTCCTTCTGGCTTGGGTAATAGATGGAGAGTTCCACCATCTGGCTACTGTCATGGGGCCAGGGTAAATGAATTGCTGAATTTTTACTACATGTATTCACATTACTGTCCCTTTCTGTGGGCCATAGACTCATGTTGTGAGTAATGAGGACTCTTCTTGACACTAGTATGCTATCCTCTGGAAGGCTGGGAGACCACAGTGAGACAAAGGGTAAAGCAGTCACACTTTAGCTGCACATTGGAATCTCTTGTAGAGTATAAAAATCCTCAGGTGCCTGGGTCCCACCCTGTAGAGATTCTGATTTAATTGGTCTGTAGCAGAACGTGGACATTGAGAAGTTTAGTATTTTCCAGGTGATTCTAATTGTCCCCTGTTAAATACTGCTTGGGGTCTAGTTTTTAGCAGGACTCATATTCAAAACATATCACCATTGGTACAACATTGAGCTCTTCCTCTTTACCAGGCACTGTTCTAAATGATTTATAGGTTTCAATCTTTGATTGTCACAATAACCATATGAATGAACATTCATTAATTCCTTCATTTATTCAACAAATATTTATGGGGTGCAGGCAACAGGTCAGGCAGTGTGTTTGGCTGCTGGGGAGGAGGTTCAGGGAAAACCTTCAGGGGAGATGACATTTAAGCTGACATCTAAAGATTGAGGAAGAGTGAGGGTCCAGATAGAGTCGAGGGGAAGGCACTGATGGCCAGGAGGATGGTTTTGCAAATGTTCTGTATTGGGAAGGAGGATGGCTAGTTCAAGGAACTGAAAGAATTTACCAGTGCTTCTGGAGCAGAGGAAACCAGGTGGAGCATGATACAAGATAATATTTACAGGTGGGAAGCGACCACCTCAACAGAGGTTGTAGTTCTGTAAAAGGCTTTTGGCCTTTATTTTGAAAGCCAATGGAAGTTCTGATTACATTTGCTTTTCCTAGAAGATCTCTCTGGTTGCAGTAAGTAAAACAGAATAGAGGGAAGCAAGAAGAGATGCACTGTAATGAGTTGAGTGGCCACTGCAGGAGATCTGGAGAGAGATGAGAATAGCTTGGCCTAAGGTAATGAAGGGAAAGAGAGAAGTGAGCACATTTGAGTGATATATAGATGATAAAATCCTTAGGACTTGAGGATGGATTCAAAGGAGCAGAAGATGAATGCCATCTCCCGTTTTACTCTTATCTCCAATTTGCAGATGAGCTGGTCAAAGGGTATGAGAATTTGTGTGGTTCTTCTCAAACTATAGTGTGAGGATCTTGTTGAAATGCTGATTCTGATTCAATAGGTTTTCAATGGAACCTGAATTTCTGTACTTCTAGGAAGCCACAAATGATGCGGATGCTGCCAGTTCATGGACCATACTTTGAGAATCTAGAGCTTAGAGAAGAGAAATAATTTCAGATGTAGTAGACTGGAGCCTTCACGTGAACCATGTCTGTCTGCCTACAAAGACCATGATCTTAATCATAAACTCTACAGCTCCTGAAAGATGGAGAGTTGTACAGCAGGATAAGAGATTTGGATTTTATCTGTAGGCAATTGGCAGTCATTGAGAATGTGCAAGCAGACAGAGGTCCAATCAGAAAGTTTATGTTATGGTTTCAGGATATTTCATGTAAGTTCCTTTTAGTGTAGATTTTTAAGGTCAAATTGGAGTGTAGTTAAAAGGAAAAAAAATAGCAGGCCTCCAAACTTTGTAAGTAATTGAGATGGTTTATTAGATCATCTACCCTGTAATGAGGGTAATAATTGCTTCTTATTTAGTGTTTCTTGCTCAACCATCCCAAGGCACTTTACTAATAAGCATCATCTTTCTTTCAGAGCTGTGGCCGATAGAAAGAGGCTAAGGGACTTGATATAGTGGGGCTGGCTGTTGGGCATGCCTTTGCCATTTCTGTGGTATCTAAATTCTTCTATGCAGTTCAGGTATACACCTGAGCGTTTGCCTTAACTGTTTGACCTGTCTGTGTCAATATTTCCCTGGGTGTGTCCCAGGGAACTCTAGCCCAGTGAGAAGCTAAATTAAAAAGTATCCAAGTATCAAAAGTTTGAAACATGCTGCCTGTTTTTTTCTACTTGAAGAGGTGTAATGCACATTAATACAGAAGGGCTCTGAGAAGTTCCACAGTCAAAAATGTGTTTAATTCTGTATAACTCATGCTTTTTTAAGTTAATTTGACTTTAGAATGACCTCCAACTTTTTTTTTCTCTCCCAACTCTTAACAGTCCATTAGTTGTTCTGTCTTGGCTGGGTGTGATGGCTCGTGCCTGTAATCCCAGCACTTTTGGAGGCCAAGGTGGGTGGATTATGAGGTCAAGAGATCGAGACTCTCCTGGCCAACATGGTGAGACCCCATCTCTACTTAAAATTTTAAAAAAATTAGCTGGGCGTGGTGGTAAGTGCCTCTAGTTCCAGCTACTCAGGAGACTGAGGCGGGAGAATCACTTGAACCTGGGAGGCAGAGGTTGCAGTGAGCCAAGATAGTGCCACCGCACTCCAGCCTGGTGACAGAGCCAGACTCCATCTCAAAAAAAAGTTGTTCTGTCTGACATAAAGTTTATGAAATGCTGTTCTGTAATCATAGGTAACTATAATCTTTAAATGTATCAATATCAGTTGCCTGGGGCTGTGTTCTTTTCATGAGTGACTGGCAGAGTTGGCATTTTCGCATCTAGGACAACATTGTAACCTAGTTTTTATTTTGCCTTTCCTTAAGTCCAGTGTCCCTGCAATTGTTACAATACATGTCTCTACTTCAGTGGTTAGCTGGAAGGAAAATCACTGATTTGTCTACATGTTTCCCTGTTGTCTGGAAGGGGTGAGTTGTGCTTTTGTTTCTTTGTGTTTAATCCTATTTTGGCAGCCATAGAATGTTCCTGCCCACTCTGTTTCATGTAAAAGATCCCAAGAATAGGATCATTACCAGACATGACATTTACATTGAGTCACTTTTTATGTTAAGTGCATAACATGAAACTTTGAATGGTTTTTAAAAATCTGAGTCAATTTGGTAGTTTGACAGTAAACTAAGTTTGTCTTTTCTCTTGAAGAATCTTGCATAAGATAAAACCTTTAAAAAAATCAGACTATGTATAGTAAGCATTCATATAAAACCATAAAATATGGCTAAATAAATTTCAAGATGTTGGTGTAATAACATACAAGGTTGAGATCCAATACCATACCTACAGAGCAAAAACAAGTATTATAACAGAAAACTATGAAAAGTTGGATTTTTTTAAAAAATGGGTTATTTTAAAAGACAAATTTATAGCTGTTGAATAGACTGTGTCCAAATGATGCCTGAGTTTCCTAAGCCGTGTGTGTGTTGTCTTCAGTTTTTGTCAAGTTGATTTCTCGTAGACAGCTATACCATTCTTAGTCTAGAAAAATGGCTCTCACGTTTTGGTAGGTGGCAGGATTGGCTATGTAGTTCCTTCAAAATACAGATGCTCAGGTTTCTAATTAGGTAGGTCAAGCATGGCATGAAGAGATTTGTATTTTCTACCCTAAAACAGGTAATTCTGACGCACATAAAGTTTAAGAACAACTGCTGAACACTTTATCAAGTTCTACTGTACCCAAGACTCACATAGGCAATATGTTTAAAATGCAAACCTCAAGCCTAAATCTTCACTAACTGTATACCTCTGTGCGAAGTATACAGTGTACAACCTGTGCCGATGCCCAGGTAGCCCTGCCTCCTCCTCAGATATTCTGTTTGAGTAGGCCCATGGTGGGTTTCAGGAATATGCATTTTCTCCACAGCTTTATTAAGGTATAGCTGACAAATAAAACTTGTATATATTTACATTGTAAAATGTGATGTTTTGATATATGTATACATTGCTAAATGATGAAATCAAGCTAATTAACATATCCATCATTTCATACATTTTTCCGACGAAAACAGATCTTAAATGCTACTCTCTTAGCAATTTAAGATCTAACCTCTTACCAATTTTCAAGTATAAATTATTATTAACTATAGTCACTATGCTGGATAATAGATCTTCAAAGCTTACTTATTTTACTTAACTGTAACTTTGTACCCTCTGACCAATGCCTCCTCATTTTTTTCCTCTCCCATACACCAGCCCCTGGCAGCCAACATTCTACTACATGCTTTCCTGAATTTAACTTTTTTAGATTCCACATAGAAGTGAGATCATATGATATTTGTCTTTCTATGTTTGGCTTATTTAACTTAGCATAATGTTACCCAGGTTCATTCATGTTGCAGATGGCAAGATTTCCTTTTTTCTAAATGCTGAGTAGTATTCCGTTGTATATACAGTCATGTGCCATGTAACAGTGGTCTGGTCAATGACAGACTGCAGGTATGAGGCTGGTCCTTTAAAATTATAATGGAGCTAAAAAGTTTCTGTTACCTAGTGACGTTGTAGTGTGCTAATGTCATAGTGTACTGAATTACTCACATGCTTGTGATGCTGGTGTAAACAGACCTACTGTGCTGCCAATTGTGTAGCACATACAATTATGTACAGTACATAATACTTGATAATGGTAACAAATGATGATTCCTGGTTTATGAACTCTATACTAAGCTTTTTGTCATTTTTTAGCATGTTCTCCTACTTATTAAATAATAGTAAAACAGTCTCAGGCAAGTCCCCTAGGAGGTATTATTCCAGAAAGCATTGTTTTCTTTGGAGGCAAGAACTCCACACCTGTTACTGCCCCTGAAGACCTGCCAAGTGGTATGTGATGTGGAGGTGGGAGACAGTGATATTGATGATCCCATCCAGGTGTAGGTTTAATTGGGTGTGTGTGTTTTTGTCTTAGTTTTGACAAAAAAAGTTTAAAAAGTAACAAAAATATTTAAAAATAGAAAAAGGCTTATAGAAAAAAGATATAAAGAAAGAAAATATTTTTGTGCAGCTGTTTGTGTTTCAAGCTAAGGTTTTGTTTTGTGTGTGTGTGTGTGTGTTTGAGACAGTTTTACTCTGTTGCCCAGGCTGGAGTGCAGTGGTATGATCTCGGCTAAATTGCAACCTCTGCCTCCTGGGTTCAAGTGATTCTCCTGCCTCAGCCTCCTGAGGACCTGGGATTATAGGCATGCACCACCACACCTGGCTAATTTGTTTGTATTTTCATCCGAGACAGGGTTTTGCTATGTTGATCTTGAACTTCTAACCTCAGGTGATCTGCCTGCCTTGGCCTCCCGAAGTGCTGGGATTACAGGTGTGAGCCACTGTGCCCAGCCAAGACCACATTTTGAATCTGGAACCACAGTGCTCAAAGGGTGCTTTACAGACTCTTGGTGATCCTTGAAATCCTTTCTGGGAGTCTGCATGGTAGAAACTATGTTACTGTAATGCTAAGTTGCTCTTTTTCCTTTTTACTATGTTAATATTTTTGTTAATGATGCAAAAGTAATATTTATTAAAACTACTGGCACCATAGCATGAATCAAGACAGTGGCACTGAACAAGTACTTTTGGCCTTTTATTTTTTACTGTCATGCACTATGGCTTAAAATAAAAATAAAAAGCCAATTTTCTTCTGGGGATATCCTTGATGAAAAGTGAAAGTTATTAATCAAATTGTATTTTGATTGTTTTTTTTTTGTATTCTGTGTGCTAAAATGGGAAGTATGCAGAAAGCACTGCTGCATGCTGACGTATCGTTGTTGTCTTAAGGAAAAGCACTTGTGAGACTGAGTTGTGAAATGAACCAACTACCTTTTATATGGAACACTATGTTTCTATAAGAAAGAACCATTGGAATATAAAATATAATTATGCAAGCTTAGATATTTACCCTATTTTCTTTAAAATGCACAAAGTGAGTCTGTCGATTGAAGTAAACCATTGGGCAGTATTTGTTGACAGAGTTAAAATTCAAGCCTCCAAGCGAAAATTCAAATTTTGGAAAACTTGGCTATGCCACCATGAACTTGACAACTTCCCAATAATTGAAGACTTTTCTAATAAGGTTAATGATGATATTACAAATGTAATTCTTTTTTACATCATGCAATGAAAGGTATCAACATTTGGAAGATTGGCATAATCCAGTGACCCAATATTTTTGTCCAGAGCAGTGTACTGTTAGAAAATTTTGCATGGCGAAAGGATCCATTCAAAATGCCATATAGAACATAGATTTTCACTTAACAGCACTAAAAGTTTCTTGATGTGGTTTCAGTTTCTACAATGCAACTAACTTTTAAAGAAACTACGATTTGTCAAGTTTTGATGCAGTATTTGAGAAGAACATCCAGTTATTTGAAAAGGTTATTAAAATACTACTTCTAGATTTTTTTGGCATACTTTAACCCTAAAAATACTCACAGCACAATGTAGAAATGGATAGGAAAATCCACCTGTCTCCTATAAGCTAAATATTAATGTGATGTTGAAATACCACCATTCTTCTCACAAGCTCTTTTGTTGGGAAAATACTTATGTTTATATGTAATGGGTTATTACTGTCATTTAAAAATACATTCATAGTGTTTTGAAAATTTTCTGTTTTAATTTCTAACATGGTAAATATCCATAGATATAACCAACATAACCACAGACTCTTTGCGGCCTTCAACAATGTTTAGGAGTGTAAATGGGTCCCGAGACCAAAATGAGAACTGCTGACCTAGAGAAACATTCTCTAAAGCATGTTCCAGAGAATGCTCTCCCTTGCTATGCTCTATAGAAACCCAGTTGCCAGAAACAAAAGGCAACATAAAACAGGAATAATTTGTGGTTGAAGAAGTTTACAAATGGTACTAGCTAGAGCCTCCCATGGAGATTCACAGTTGGTAACAGCACATTAAAAGTTCAACTTGAACTTTGTTCCACTCTCACTCTTTCCCAAATTCTTCTGACCATGAAAACATTTTCCCCATGGAATTAGCTTTGGGAAGTACCGTTCCCAAAATTGCCAACAATGAGTCTTAACATTTTAAATATATTGCAAAGTGATGGATTAAAAAGGGGTATGTCATCATTAATTGGCTCCTAATTTTAATTTTAGGGCCAATCATGTTTTCCTTTAGAACAGCCTCCAGACAGTGACTTCTGTACTCAAGCTTTTCACTAGGGAGGTAAAAAGTTTGCCAACTAGAGGGTAGGGTTTCAATATACTCTGGCTTTTCAGTTCAACAAATCTGATTGTTTATCAGGTCTCAAGGAAAGGCAAATTCATGCAAACCAGCGATGGTTAAAATATGTCATGGGTGTCACATTTCAACGAACTTGGGAAGGGGTTCTGGGGTGGAGTACAACTAACTCAGCAGGCTGCTGCCATTACTGGAAATGAACGTCCTTTTTGGTAGGACCTGATTTCTTCTTTCTGTGTAATGGTTACTCAGTCATATTTGCTCTCTGGTTTGGTTTTCTCTGGCGAATTGCCCATTAGTAAGGCTATGTAAGTAAGTAGGGTCTGCTTTTACTACCAAAGATCTTTCTCCTAGTAAATGATGGTGAATTCTAGCTTAGGAATTGGTTTGCTGATACGAATTACATAATTACAGGGATAAAATTATACTTGAATATAAGCCTTGCCAACCACTGTATTTCACTTGGAATCTATCCTAAGAAATAAACAGAATGTGAGTTAAATGTGTATTTATGAAGATGTTCAGTGGAGCATTATTTATAATACTCCAAATTGAAATCAACTAAAATTAATTGAAAACTATAGTATATTCACATAACAAAATGCCCTACCGAGTTTTAAAACTCTGGCTTTTGAAGACTAAAAATATGGGATAGTATACCCAAGTAATATCAGGAAGATAAAACATCATGATATATATTGTTGGATTGTTTTCCAAAAACTTATTCCAATTTACATTCTCACAGCATCATTTTAGGAGTGCGTCTCTCTCTGCACTCTTGCCAACTATGAGTGTTATTTTAAATAATATTCTCTAATCTGATAGGATAAAAATGATATGTCATTCTTGTATTAAGGAGACATTCAAAAGGGAAGACAGAGCAATAATTGGTATTTCCAGAAGAGACTGCTGGACTCGAATTGCTGCCTTGTTAGGCAGAACTTTTGGCTGCGCTGACTGTAGATGGGCTCTCTCTGATTACTGACACTTGACATCTCCTGGGAGAAAGTTCTAGAGCCTAAAAAAATAATTTAAGCCTAAAAATTAAAAATAACCAAGAAAATTCCACCTAGTTAGATTTAGTCATTTATAATGTATCCTTGGATCGATTCAATAAATACTATGTTAAGGTGTAAACCCCCAAATAAACATTTAAGAGCCTTAGAGGCAGAGAGAGGGTATATGCCTGTCAGTCTTGTGTGTCTGTGGCTTTGCCACTATAAAGTTATAGTAGATCATAGAATCATCTGTCAGGTGATTAAAATTGTCATCACGGTTTCCATTTTTCACATCCTTTACTTGAGAGCATGTATGCAAAAGGTTTGCAGAGTGCCTGTGGGCTTTTTGGAGCTACTAAAGGGAATCGTTGCCTATTCCATTCCCTGCCACTTACCGCAGAGGTGCCAGTCATGCCTACAGAAATCTTTTGTCATAGTCACACTGCAACCGGGTAGAATATTGAAGGAAATGTCAAAAATGTAGCCATGTGAAAAGAATCAGAAGGCAGTGTTGTTATTCAAAGAGTTGGCTTCCGGCTTGGGCTCCTGTCTGCATGGAGCAGGCTGGATGTCTAATTTCAGCAGTACAATTAATTCTCGGACAAAATGAGAAAAGATGTAAGTGCCACAGTTGTATAACTTGGAAGTTGCTTCCCTAATTCATGTGCTTATTTTCTTTGCAATTTCATCTGAAAGCATCTTTTGATGGCTTTTTGATGTTGTTGAATTTTTTAAATCTTTTGAGTGATGAACAGAAACAGAATTCAGCAAAATGTAAATGAATCAGACCAAATGGGATGCAAGAATATATTGTGCAGATCTGGAATGGAAATAGAGATATTTGTTCTTCCGTTTTGAAGAGAATTATGAAACTTTCCTTAGTGTGTCAGACATGATGTTTTCACCTTCTCTATTCCCAGACATTTAAAAGGTGACAAAACGCTGTTTTAAAATGTCAAGGTAATTATTGTGCATTCTGATAATAATTAAGTGTTCATTCTAACACAGGGATTTGCCCTCTAACCCTGATGTGATCTTTTACCACGACTTTGAATTTCTTTTTTAAAATACTGATTCCGCTTTTAGTGTTTTTACTTTCTTTAAGTTCTGGGATACATGTGCAGAACATGCATGTTTGTTACATAGGTATACATGTGCCATGGTGATTTGCTGCACCTATCAACCTGTCATCTAGGTTTTAAGCCCCTCATGCATTATGTATTTGTCCTAATGCTCTCCCTCCGCTTGCCTTCCAAACCCCAGCAGGCCCTGATGTATAATGTTCCCCTCCCTGTGTCCATGTGTTCTCATTGTTCAATTCCAACTAATGAGTAAGAACATGAGCTGTCTGGTTTTCTGTTCCTGTGTTAGTTTGCTGAGAATGACGGCTTCTAGCTTCATCCATGTAGTGCTGTCTCATATTATAATTATGATAATATCCTAGATGCAGATGTTAAAGAATATTCTGGACTGAGTTGTGGAAAATGGCGATTGTCTGTTAAATAAAACATTCCAGGAGAATAGCCTATGGCTTGAAATATATTTATGGCTTGAAATATATTTTTGAGACAGCTGTAACAAAAAATATATGTAGTTCTAATATATTCTCATTTAAAGGAAAGATGATTTTCAACCCATGTTCCATGATAGAGAGATCACAGCATTAAGGGAATCAGCTAGGACTTGCTGGGCTGGTGAGTGGAGGACAGGTGGAGAGTTGGTGGGTGTGAGATGCATGTGTACCTTCTTAACTGAGCTATAGAAGGTTTAGACTTTGTTCAGTAATTAAGTAATGTTTTCAAGCTTTTGTGTATATGTGTATACACCATTTACACCTACAGGAGTATGTTCTTCGGAGGCTTGAGCATATTTACTGGAAACTATGAATTTCAAAATAGCATTTTTCTCTAAGGGATCTGGTAATGGCATAAAACCACCATAGCCAGGTGATCCCTAGAGACCACCATGGAATTTCAAACCAGGATTCGATAGAATTGCTTTTCCTTTTTTATTTTTAAAAAAAGTTACATTAAATCCAAATTAGTGTCCTTTATTTCCATCATCTTTCTCTTTCTTATCTTCTTTTTGTGACTCCTTTTTGCAGCTTGTGGTGACAAGCCTTCACTTCATTAGCCTTGCTTACCTGGCTCGGAAACAAGGTGAAGGCTCTTATTTCCCTTTGGTCTCCATTTTCTTATCTGTAAGGAAGGTTACTGATGTCTTTAATGTAACTTTCATCTCTGAAGTTCTGTGTTTATGTCTCTTTCCTCTTTTATCCTGCTTCCATTATAGATTTACTCTGAGGATAAAATAAGAAAAGTGTCATGAAAGTAGTTTGAAAATTGTAATGCACTGTAGAAATACAAAGTATGATTGTTGCTGTCTTGTATCATTCTCTGTGGCTTCTCTTATGTCTGCAGGATCACATTTTCCAGGTGTGTAGGATCTTAAACTTTTTTTTTTTAATTCCACAGTGGACTTAATAGAGTATGGGCTAAAGAAGCATCCATAGGTTGCTTCATTCTTCAGCCAAGAATGTTTAGCTCTTGGAAAGAGTGGCAGTCATGTGAAGCTCACTGGTTAAATAGTTTTCTTTAAGGCATTTCATGAGGCTGAAGAGCAGACTTATCAGCCTCTCAGATATCTCTGAGAAGTAAGAATATGTTTTCAGTCTTCCAGAGAATCAAGTAGTTGATGGGTAAGCTTTAACAGCATTATTTTTTTAAGAAGCAGCTATAATGATTAATCAGAGACTGACCAGTAAGCAAGGTATGAATGACCCTGAATTGGATCAGTTTGTTCTTCCTTTGATTTGTATTTAAAATCCAAATAGAATGATGTTCAACAAATTAAGATGCAGACACGAATTATTAAAAAAAAACAGGGTTCATTTTTCAAGTTGTTTTTATGTCTTTTTCTGCCTAGAGCAAGTCTTGCTCCATGTAACAATAACCCCTTGAAATGCCATTTAGATCGGAAGTGCTGATGCAGCACTAATGATTTTAGAGCAAATATGTTCCTCTAATTTCCTCCATCTGCTATGAATAAAAGAATATGTTTATGAAGTCTGGGAGAGTTGTAGAGAAAATTGTTTTGTGGAAAAGTTGAAGATATTTTAAAATATGTGCAGGTATGAGGGAAAAATATATATTTTTTACTTTGTCAAGTATTTAAAAAAATAGAAGCTACTCAGGAGGCTAAGGCAGGAGAATTGCCTGAACCCAGGAGGCTGAGGTTGCAGTGAGCCGAGATCGCGCCATTGCACTCCAGCCTGGGTAACAAGAGTGAAACTCTGTCTCAAAAAAAAAAAAAAAAAATAGAAGCTTTATTGTAGCTCAGTGGAAATGTCATAAACATTATGGCATACTTTTGATAAGACTTTAGGGGAGTATTAAATGACTTGAGGACCAACCATCTAGCTTTTATTGTGACAGTCCTGATGATTCAAATGAAAACATTTGCTTTGGTTTGTTTAGAGGTTCTAACTAGTGATGAGAACTACTTTTATTCCTGTGAGTGAAGAATGGTTTTTTCTATTCTTGGAAGTTGTCTTCTTCTGATTCAATGCATGTGTAGTCATTTGGGTAAAAGACTGTATGTACACTCCTAGCTTCTTGGTCAACTCTACCAATCCATACTGGTATGGTTAGATTTTTAAAAAATTGTTATAGCCATTCACTTTCAAATCTAAGAGAAATGATGATTCTTTAGAAATGTATACATATACATTCAATATTATATTATTCCAATAGGCAAAATAAAAATTGATTTAATGCCAATCATCATAGAAGAAAGTGGAAAATTATTAAAGATGTACCACTAGAAAAAAGGCACCAGGCCCAGATAGTTTTACATGTAAGTTAGATATTTTAAAACAGGTACTTTTAAAGATAAAAGGATAAACATATGAAAGCTTTAAAAAACAGATAGTCCCTATGGTTCTTAAATAATTCAAGACTATAGAGAAAAATAGAATGGGCTAAATTGTACAAATGTAGCATAATGTTATATCAAAACTTGAGATAAATAACACTAGTGAAATATTTTATGCTAACTTTATTTTCATATATGGAAATTTGTAATTAAAAATAGCAACTTGTATCTATCTGCTTATAAAAACATGATAAAGTGTTTAAAATAGGCTTCATTTCAAAAATTACAAACTGGTTCAGAACTGGAAATTTATCTATATCATTAATTACAAGATTAAAATAATATAATTATGCAACATATGCTTTGTTAATTTCCTAAAACTACCATAACAAATTACCAAACTGAGTGGCTTAGAATAACAGACATTTACTGCCTGTCAGTTTTGGAAGCTAGAGGTTCAAAATCAAGGTACCAGTAGAGATATTCTGCCTCTGAAGGCTCAAAGGGGTGGCCCTCACTTGCCTTTTCCTACCTTCTAGTAGCTGCCAGAAGTCCTTGGCATTTCTTGGCATGCAGACACATTACTCCAGTCTCTGCCTCATTTTTCACATGGTATTCTCCCTGTACGTCTAACTGTATCTCTGGTTTTGCTTCTTATGAGGGCAATAGTCATTGGGTAGGGGCCACTCTAATCCCTTATGACCTCTAATTACTGTAATTTAACAAATTATATCTGACCCACTTTCAAAATAAAGTCACTTGAGATTCCACATGACTATAAATTATGGAGGACTCTATTCAACTCAATATGCATACCAGTAAGAAATGCGATAAAATGTATTAGAAATTTCTAGTAGTATGCTAAATAAAATGGGCATAGAAGGAAGTTAAACACAATGAGGAATAGTTATAAAGACCTATCATCAAACATTACGTTAAACAGTAAAATATAAAAGCCACTCCTATTAAATCAGATAGAATACACAGGAATATTTGCTGTTAGCACTGTTACTTAGCACTTTGTTACGGGTTCTGCTTGTTGTAATCAAACAAAAAAATTCAGCAAAGAAAAAAAGGATACAAATGAAACAGTTCTCTTCACTGTCATGTGATATTCAGAGAATTTATGACTCCGTTACACAGTTACTAAGCAAACATGTTAGCTGGATGATTACAAAGTAAATATATAACGTTTTTTCTTTATATTTTCAATAACTAGTTACATATAAATAGAAAAAAATTATTTTGGAAACAAAAAATATAAAATCCTTAGTAACAATTTAACAAAAAAGGTGAAAGGCCTATACAGAAAAAAGAAACATGTTATGGAGATAAAACTATCTGTCAGAAAAGTCATACTCATATTCCTTAATAGTTTCCATTATTATAAAATGTCATTCATTCCTGTAAAATGGATATGTTAATATAATTTATCAGAATGGCAAAAGATTTTATTTTTACTCTTTCTTCTAGGAATTTAAAATCTAGTATAATTGTTAGACATGAGAACATTTTATAAATGAAACAAAAAAGAGAAACAGATCCAAATATATGAACTTAATATTCAGTAAAAGTGTCTTTTCAGCTGGATGCAGTGTCTCACACCTGTAACCTCAGCACTTTGGAAAGCCAAGATGGGTAGATTGCTTGAGCTCAAGTGTTTGAGACCAGCCTGGGCAACATGGCAAAACCTTATCTGTATAAAATATGTAAAATATTATCCAGGCATGGTGGTGAAACCACCTTTGCAAAAATTATAACTCAGAAAATTATGACAGTGAAAGACATCTGACCTTATGGATTCCATCTTGCTTCTAACCTCCAAGGTGTCCTTGTTCACTCCTGGGTGTAGTCTGAACTAACTTTTGGGAGGAATTTAGTTTATAGTTTAACTTTGAAACGAAGATGAAAACAGCCCTTTCCCAAAACAAATCCCCTTCCTGTCTGGGGACCAGACTGCCTTGCAGAACTAACAAACGAGCTGCAAGATTAGAAATTATGGTTTAGGGGTCATGCAACTGGAGGCTGCAAGATTCTAAACCTCCCAAATTGCTCCTAAGCAAAACATCACTATTGTAAAACCTAAGATCAGTACTTGAGCTGTTTTGCAGACCCTACATTCCACGGATCAACTGGCACCACCTAGATGGATAAACTGGCTTATCTGGTCTTGTGGCCCCCACCCAGGATCTGACTCAACATAAGAATAGGGCTTCAACTCCGTGTGACTTCATCTTCCACCCAGCCAGTCAGCACTTCCCATTTTCTGACTCCCTGTCCACCACATTATCTTTAAAAGTCTGAATCCCTGAGTTTTAGAGGAGACTGATTTGAGTACTAATAAAACTCTGGTCTCCCATACAGCCTGTTCTGGGTGAATTGAACTCTTTCTCTATGTAGTTCCCTGGTCTTGATAAATTGGCTCTGTCTAGGCAGCAGGCAAGGAGAACCCAGTGGGCAGTTATAGTGGTACACGCCTGTAGTCCCATCTACTTGGGAGGCTGCAGTGGGAGGATCACCAGAGCCTGGGAAGTCAAGGCTGCGGTAAGCTGAGATCACTTCACTGCACTCCAGCCTGGGCACCAAAAGGAGATCTTGTCTTAAAAAAAGAAGAAAAAAAAAAAGAGAGGAAAAAAAAGGTCTTTTCAATTCAGTGGAGAAATGTATGTTTATATAATAAAATATGCTATAAAAATTGGCTTTTCATCAGTAAGTTGTAAATGTTAGACCATTATTTTTTACGATAAAAATTTAAAAATTCAGATGAATTAAATATATGAATGTACAACATTAAACAATATAAATTTTAGAAAAATAGGAATTCTTATACACTGATGGTATACAGTTATATATCGTATTTGAGAAAAATGGCCAGGGATATTAATTGGGAATTCACAGAGGGAAAATTTAAGTGACCAATAGACATGCAACTCTACTCAACTTCACTAGTAGTTGTGGAAATACAAATTGAAATCACAATGAAATAAATACTCTTCCATTCAAGTAGTTCACAAAATTGGAAAATATTGATAATATCCATGCTTGGTAAAGGTGCTTAAAAATGGAAGATTTTCATCTATTGCTAAATTTGGATGTGTTTATCAAAATTAATCGTATACTTTCTATTTGACTCTGCAACCTTATTCTTGGGGGTCAGTAATCTCTGATGTGAAAATGTGTATTTATAGATGTTGGCTGCATTGTTAGTAGTAGCAAAAACCAAAACAAATCAAGAAAAATAACATTAACATAAAGACAGCACATGAATACTGAGATTGTTAAATATATTTATACTACAACCATACTATGAAATATTATGGAAAGAATAATAACTAAATACATCTATATGTGATGTCCAGCATGTCCATAATATGGTAGCATCTAATCATTTGACTAACTGGAATGGTCTAAGACCATTGAAATTAGAAAGCAAAGAATGACTCTATGTCAAAATTTATGTTTGTTTATACTGGTATAAAACTAGAAAAAGATGTAGAAGGATAAACAAGTAATTGTTTCTATTTTTTGTTTGTTTTTGTTAGTTACCAATGGAAAATGGAATTGGAAATAGACTATTGACTTATTTTATGTGTATACATATATATCAAATTTATACACACACACACACACACACACACACACATACATATCTGTGTGTTGTTTTTTTTTTTTTGGAGACAAAGTCTCGCTCTGTTGCCCAGGCTGGAGAGCAGTGGTGCCATCTTGGCTCACTGCAACCTCCGCCTCCTGGGTTCAAGCAATTCCCCTGTATCAGCCTCCTAAGAAGCTGGAATTATAGGAGTGTGCCACCACACCTGACTAATTTTTTTTCTTTTTTGTATTTTTAGTAGAGACAGAGTTTTATCATATTGGTCAGGCTGATCTTGAATTCTAGACCTCAAGTGATCCACCCACCTTGGCCTCCCCAAGTACTGGAATTATAAGCATGAGTCACTGTGCCTGGCAAATATGTGTATTTTTGTTTAATTTGTTATGCTGAGTATTTATTATTTTTAAAATTAAAATGATTATTTTCTGTCGCATATTTTCTCATTATATATGTATGTGGCGTGCACGTGCCTCTGTGTGTGTGTGTGTGTATGTGTGTGTGTGTGCGTATTTATCTTAAATCCTAATGGTATTGTACTTTAAGACAATGCTTTCACCTTATAGAAAAATGGGCCAAAATTCAAAATACAAATTATCATTTAAAGAGTATCTGAATAATGATTCACAAAGGAAGAGTTATAAAACACCAGTAAAACTCTCAGCCCCATTAGTTATCAAAGTAATCATAATTACAGGAATAATGAGATTTTTGCTCACACTGACAAGTATCCAAAAAATTGATACTTCTCAGTATTACATAGTTTAGGGAAATCTACCTACCTTGCTTAGTAAACTTTCTGTAGTACAGATTGGCAATATTAACTAAAAGGCTCTAATCATGTTTATACCTTCTGGTCCAGCTACACTATTTCTGGGGAGTAATACTAAGGAAATAACTGCAAAGATGCGTGTATGGATGTTAATTTCAGTTTTGTTTATAAGAATGAAAAAAGTTGTAAATCTATGTACTCATAAATAGTTGAGTATTTAAATAAATCCACTTAAAAGTTACATTTTACAACTATGCACACTCACAGATACCCATACAACATTTAAAAGGTCTAATGAAAATTTTCGTATGATGGTATAGATTTTTATTAATGGCATAGAAAGATGTTCATAAAACAGTTGATTAGTTTTGATTGTTATATAATATCATCTAAATTTGTGATACACTTATGTTTTAAGATGGTTGGGAATATAAACACCAGACTCTTAAGAGTCAATTTCTCTTGGTGATGTGGTAATAGATTATTTTTTATATTTCTGTATTTTTTGAACTTTTTGAAATGTGCTTGGTACATTTTTATCAAGAAAAATACATGGAACTTTGTCCAAAATCCTAACTTAAAAAGAGAAAGCAAAACACAAAGGACCAACCTGGAAATGCTTCAAAATTCAAAAGGAGTAGGGGAGCAATAAAACAATGTACTATATATATATAGACTCAGTGAAGAAAGCATGGCTTATTACTATTAATAGTCTAAATACTGCAAGTTGTTAGTTGATAATCTAGGTTTATTGAGAGACCTGTTGGAAGGTCTGTTTTGAGCCCATTGTTAACTTAAATATCTGACCTTTTCTGTTTAGCTCCCCTGTCATAGGTAGTTTAACAAAGGATTCTTCACTAACACATTTACTTTATGCCATTTGTTTGGGGGTGAGGTTTGCAATGTTTCTCCAGGGAGTAAATTACTTCATGTAGCTTGTTCTCAAACACTTATCTCAGAAGCCCCACACCTTTCTGATAGGAGGCAAATGTCATGACTGAAGGTATGGGACAAAAGCCTGATTTATATTCCTGAAATGCCTCTTTTATGTTCCAGAAGCCAAATCTGCATTCTTTGGAGTGGTGTCGAATGTCAGTACAAATGCCCTATCTATGCTGAACCTGGTGGAGAGGGAAAAAAAAAAAAAGCCACAGTCCACTTCTTTATTTAGAGTTTGCATTGAGAACAGCAAGCAGTATTTGAAAGGTCATCCCATTTCAAATAGCAGATGGATAGGAAAAAAAAAAAAAAAAATCCTCTGGCTTTTACAAATAATTTAATTGAATTCTCCTTGCCATTTCTTCGGGCAATTCAGGATATTCTTTAAAAGCATTGATCCGTAATTATCGTTCAGAGTGGTTAGCATTGTTAGACAGATGTGTAATTCTTTGTGTATATAAGGGAGCAATACAGCATCCTTTTTACCTGTTTGATTGTCTTTTCTTTTACTGTGCAAACAAATGCACATAATAAAAGAAACATCATTGCTTTAAAAAAAGAAGCAAATTAACTTTTTTTCAGATTTGTTTTTGACTTGAAACTCCCTGTTCAAAGGCATGCTGTGTTTATAATGATCAGCTTCTTTGCCTTCCTATAAGGAAGTTAGTTTGTGTCTAGGTAGGCTATTTATGCTTATAGTCCCTGGGCACAAGAAGTCACAGGAGGTCAGAAACCATGAAACACAAATTCATCATATTAATAGAATGTGAAATGAAATAACTAAGACTTTATAAGAATGCATTTTATCTGTGGTTTATTTTCCTGTCTTTTTAAAAATATGTATTATTTGTAATCTAACCATGCCATTCTGATTGGTTTACATTTGCCATATAAAATTCAGGACGCCTAGTTAGATTCGAATTTCAGAAAAAAAATGAACACCTTTTTGAGTATAAGTGTGTCTCATGTAACAGACTGGAGAGTCACCTCAGAATAGAACATACTTTTTAAATAACATTGTGAAATATAATTTGTGAAGGAAAAGTACATATGATATATATGCTCAGTTTAATGAATAAACACCTATCTCAATGAGATAAATAAACACCTATCTCAAGGTTCACCCAACTGAATACATTGTACTTCTAGTACCCCTAGTAAATTCCCTGAAAAGTCCTCTGAAAATTCCCTGATCTGACCTTTCTTTCTGACCGTATTAGAGGTAGTCACTATCCTGTCCTTTGATATTGATTTTCAATTGACAATTGATACCTTTATTACCAGCTTAGGTACTTGTAATCACTGTAAATTTTGTATATTTTAAATTTCATATAAAGTGAATTATACTGCATATCTTTTTAAAGGTAAATTATTAATAATTCAATCCAATTTTGGGGAAAATACTAGTAGTAACTTTCCATCAAATTATAAAATTGATAACTTGAGTATACTTGAGTTCTTTTATGTAGATAAGACTAAAGGGTAATCATTTAAAAGAAATCTTAATGAATTCGCTTATGTTGCTAGTGTCATAAATATTTGCTTTATAAAAAATACTCTTCCCTTCAAAATGTTTGTTCTCCCACATATCATTGATTTTCCAGAACTTGGGGCCAGTCCAGTGGTACTTTCACTGGGTCTCTGTTTTGTTGATATCTGTGGAGTAAATCACATCTACAACCTAAGGTTGTAATGTTTACCAGTAAATGGATAAAGAGCCCTTAGATTTATTATTCATGGAGATATCAATGCTCAGAATGACTAAGGACCATTCCCTTTTATGTCATAAATTTCATCTGGTGACATTTAAAAACTGTCTTCCAGAGCCCAGCCCTCTGATCCATGGCTTCCCTTTCCTTTTGTCGATGGCACCGTGTGCTGCTGTCCTCATTTCTCCTTTATCGCCTAAATGCTGAGAATGGCACATTTTTCCAAGTTGCTTTGAAGAGCAACCATCACAAGAGCAAAAGTAATAAAAACCAATTTAAAAACAGATTTCTGGATGTTCTAGGAAATAGGCAATTTTGCATGGCAAGCACTTGAACCCAGGGGTGATTTATTATTCATTTGACTGTAGTGAATATTCATGGATTTTGCATGTTAAATTAGAATTATTGAGATTTTTGTTTACCCTGAAGAAGTGTGGGAAGTCGTGTCTTTAAAATTTGAATGTACTGAAATTCACTTTTCAAAGTATGGAGAACTTTCTATCTAGAAGGAATCTTAAAACTGGTCTGGTTAAATCTGCTAGGGAATGTGCATAAAAACATTCAATGTTTTGTAAGACCTGTACTGATATATTTTATATGAAACTCATACATTTAAATCCATGGTTTCCTTCTTTCCTTCCCTCCCTCCCTACCTCTCTCCCTTTCTTCCTTCATTCCTTCCTTGCAGCAGGACCCTTTACTCAAAGAAAATCTTGCGGCCGGGCGCAGTGGCTCACGCCTGTAATCTCAGCACTTTGGGAGGCCGAGGTGGGTGGATCACGAGGTCAAGAGATCAAGACCATCCTGGTCAGCATGGTGAAACTCCGTCTCTACTAAAAATACAAAAAATTAGCTGGGCACGGTGGCGCGTGCCTGTAATCCCAGCTACTCGGGAGGCTGAGGCAGGAGAATTGCCTGAACCCAGGAGGTGGAGGTTGTGGTGAGCCGAGAGTGCACCATTGCACTCCTGCCTGGGTAACAAGAGCGAAACTCTGTCTCAAAAAAAAAAAAAAAAAAAAATCTTGCTCAAAAGTTAAATATGTAAAAGAGCTAGAATTGCTTTGTTTGAAAACAGCATGGGACTGGGCTGCACACTCTCCTTATCTCCATTCCTTTGTACAAAGCCCTTAGTTTTCCATAATCACAGGTTTTAAAACCATTCATGTACAGTTGAATAATGTATTTGTCAAACATGTACCAGATACAAAACACCTAACAAATATTAACTCATTTAATTCTCAAAACAACCCTCATAATGGTTATTATTACTTCCATTTTATAGATGAGGGATGTGAGGCACAAAGAAGTCAGATACACTGCCCAGGATTACAGCTTGTCAATGGCAGAGCCTTGACAGTCTTGTCCCAGTGTCCCTGTTCCTACCCAAAATGCTTTGTAGCCTCTCCCTAGCAGCAGCAGTGAGTAGGTTGAACTCCTCTTAGGCATTAGGCACTCTGCTACAAGCTTTCGTGAATTCTCACAGCTGATCCTCCCAAAGCAGCCAGTGAGGTAACGGTATTATCCCTAGTTTACGGATGCAGGAAATGAAGCATAAATAATTTACATAACATGTCTGTGAGGGGAAGACCAGCATCTGAACCCTTGTAGTTTGACTTCAGAGCCTGTTCTCTTAATCACTATTTCATAAATTCCCATACAAATGAAAACATTTATATATTTCTTTTTCTGTTGTTGCTTTTTTGGAGACAGAGTCTTGCTCTGTCACCCAGTCTTGCTCAATTGCGGCTCAATGCAACCTCCGCTTCCTGGGTTCAAGCAATTCTCTTGCCTCAGCTTCCCAAGTAGCTGGGATTACAGGTACCCACCACCACACCTGGCTAAATTTTTGTATTTTTAGTAGAGATGGGCTTTCGCCATGTTGGCCAGGCTGGTCTCGAACTCCTGATAGGTGATCTGCCTGTCTCAGCCTCCCATAGTGCTCGGATTACAAGAGTCCACCACAGCAACCAGCAAACATTTATGTAATTCTAAAACATTTTAATGGTTTTCTTTTCTTTCTTTCTTTTTTTTTTTTTTTTTTTTTTTTGTCATCTTGCTTCACATTGGCTAGTAGTGCAAAGAGATTTTCAGAGGAGCCTACACATAGCTCTACCAGGCAGGATCATGCCCAGAGAAAACAGTAAAGGTCAGCATCTTACTCTTCCTTACCCATGTTTTTATGGTGTTCAGATTGCCTTTCTGGTCGTTCCCAAATTAGCTGATTTAACTTCCTCAGTATTCTTTGCAGCTTTACTAATCAGTGTCATCAAGTAATTATACTTATTTGACAAGGGCTAATGCTGCTTCTCCTTAGGTCAATTTTTGACTTAATTCTCCTGGGGATTAAGTCTTCATCCAGTTTGATGATTGCAGTGATGGAAATGCTGGGTTCTGTTGCAGACTAGTAGTAGAGGATGCTTCTTTCTGTTCAGTGCTGGTCTAGCTAAAGAGCTGTGCCACCAGCACAATTGTGTCCAATGTGCATGCATAAAATGATTTTTATAGTTGGACCAGTGAGAAGCGTGATGGTGTAATGTCTAGTACTTATGGATGAATGAGTTTATGCTATTCACTAAATTATATTGTGCTTTGAGCCTCTATCTGCTGTATAGAAACTTTGCAGGACAAGGTCAAGTGAAGCATACTGGCTGCCATGGGGCCTTCAGCACTGACAAGGCAGGCGGCACTGCTGTGTTAACTCTGTAATTATGTGTTTCTTTTAGAAAAGCATAGTCTACTCCTTATACTTAATATGCCTTTGTCAATCCTCTCTTAATATTTACCCACGACTTTAGCCTCTTGAGTTAAATCTTGGGCAAACACAGGGATTTTCAGAGACTGGTGAGTAGAGAAATATCTATTTGGTCATATCAGAACCTATGGAAAGCTTGCTTCTGCTAGCCTCCTGTTTAGATAGAAACTTTTAAAAATACTGTCTTTGACTCTTCCCCAAGAAAAATTTGTGCTATACAAAATTAAAATAGGCCATAGTTATGCCTATTTAAGGAAAAACATTTTTACAGTTAGGAAAATGTGGCCACTTTATGAAGGTATAATTTCTTAAGTTTGCATTCACTCATGAGGGAGTGAGTTAGGAGGTTAAGCACCTTATCCAAGAAGGGAGTGAAGAATTCATGAAATTAAATTCATATTGGAGTAGTAGCCTCTATTATAACTGCTTCAACGCTCTATAAAAATCCTCAAGAAGATAAATGCCAAAAAAAAGTCACAGCCACTAAAAATTTGTTCTTATAGTCAAGCTATTCTTGATTCCTGTGGAGAATTCTACTAATGAGGTGTTTGATGGCAATAGAATGGACGATTTCAACAGACGATTGCTTTATGCTATGGCCAAACAGAGGGAAGACCTTTAATCATTTGGCTGCTGTCTTTCCCCTGGTTCAGAAACATGCAGACACTTATTAGAAACGTGAACAAGAATTACCGTACATATAAGTACTTTTGTGAAGCATCACTTTTAATGAAGACATCTTTTGCCTATGTACGTGGAGAATGCAAATAGTGGTTGCTCAAATACATAGTCATTTATTAGTTGTCTGTGTCCACTGTAATAAATTAATACAAAGGTTGAGGTTCAAAATGACATATATTTATTATTTTACAGTTCGGGAAGTCAGAAGTCTGAAATGGGTGAATATTAGTGGACTAAGATCAAGATGTCAGCCAGGCTGAATTCCTTTCTGAGGTCTCTAAGGGAAAATATGTTTCCTTGTCCTTCCTACTTTCCAGAAGCTGCCTGCATTCCTTAGAGTGTGGCCCCCTTTCCTCTTCAACATGAGCGATGGCTAGTCAACTCTTTTTTAGATTGCATTGCTCTGTCTCTTCTACTTCTCTTTTTGAGATTTTTTTTTTTTTGAGACGGAGTTTCGCTCTTGTTACCCAGGCTGGAGTGCAATGGCGCAATCTCGGCTCACCGCAACCTCCGCCTCCTGCCTCGGCCTTCCAAAGTGCTGGGATTATAGGCGTGAGCCACCGCGCCCAGCCCTCTTTTTGAGATTTAATGATCCTCATGATTCCATTGGGTTCACTCCAGTACTGGAGGAAAATCTCCCTATTTTAAGGTCAGATGATTAGCAACCTTAATTCCATCTGCTACTTTAATTCTCCTTTGCCATGTAATCTAACATAGTCACAGATTCTAGGGATTAGGGTGTAGACAACTTTGGAAGGCCATTATCCTGCCTACTAAATAGGGCAATAATATTTTTGGAAGTGTATTTATAAGGATCTGTCACAGTTAAAGCACTATGGCTATACTGAAACTATGAGGGTCCTGGGGATTGTTGCTTTTCATAACACAGATGCAGCACAGATACAAGAAGAGTTTATGCCAATCCAAACAGGTACACTAGGTGGGAAACCTGTTAGATGCTGGAAATTGGGATATAGGTTTTATAAACCAACATATTATTTAGCTGTAAGAGATTTATATTTAAGTGACACATAAAGACAATCTTCATCTCTTTCTTGGCAAACACTGTCTCTTTCATGATAAACTAAAATAAAAAGAAATCATTATGGTCAAGGAAAAGGGAACCATATCTCAGAGACAGAAGACATGTTGACCTCCCAAGATGATATGCCACAGAAATATGAAGAGATTTTTAGAAGTTTGTCATTGTCGTTAGCATCAGGAAATAGAAACAGAAGTGAGAGAATAAATTTACATTATACGGAAGTAGTATTATTTGGAAAAATATATGGATTAGTCAAGAAAATATTGTAAAGAGACCAGAATGTCATAACACTATTAAAGTCTGTGCTGGAAGCTGAAAAGAAATCACTACTTAAAAAAAAATCATGGCGAGGTGTGGTACCTCAAGCCTGTAATCCCAGCATTTTGGGAGCCAATGCAGGCAGATTGCTCAATCTCAGGAGCTGGAGACCTGCCTGGGCAACATGGAAATGTATCTCTACAAAAAATGCAAAAATTAGCCGGGTGTGGTGGCACATACCTACAGTCGCAGCAACTTGGGAGGCTGAGGTGGGAGGATCACCTGAGCCTGGGGAGGTGGAGGCTGCAGTGAGCCATAGCTGTGCCATTGCAATCCAGTCTGGATGACAGAGTGAGACCCTGTCTCAAGAAAAAAAAAGAAGAAGAAGAAAAATCAAGAGGGAAAAATATTCATAATTTCTGTTGAAATGAGCAGGTGCAATAAAAATGAAAATAACAAAAGAGAAGATTAAAAATACAGACGATAGAGATCATACTTGGAAACCTAGAACCAATCTAAGAATCATAGATATTCTTGAGGCAGAAGCAATTAGAACACAAATAGTAATGAAAGATTAATAAAAGCTCTTCTGAGCACAAGAAACAAACAAAAAATAAACCCAATATAAAAAAAAAAAACAAAAACTGAAAGGGCTTTCCATACTCCAGGCAACATTCATGAAAAGGGTTTTATATCATTACAACTTGATAACTATTTTAAGAATAAAGTTAAAAAGAAATCCTTCACACACTCAGACAAACAACAGTTGGCCTTATTAAGGAGCGTAAAAATCAGATTGTTTTTCTTTTTCTTTTTTGGCCAGACTCTATGGTACAAGATATTGCTATAAAACCTATAAAATTTGCTTAGAACAGTTAGGACTCTGATGAACTGTAGCCATCTATGTATTAATAGTCTCTCTAGGAGAGTCTTATACACACTAACCAGGTAACTGAGAGAAATTAAGGTTAAGAATTCAGTAACAGAGACTTTGCAGACACTGCTGCCACTGGGAGCCCCATCCTACCATGATCAACATCCTACATGATCAACTCCATTGTGTTCTTCAACATTACTTTCAATGGCGAGCCCTTGGGCTCCGTCTAGTTTGAGCTGTTTGCAGACAAGCTTCCAAAGACATCAGAAAACTCTCAAGCTCTGGGCACTGGAGAGAAAGGATTTGGGTATAAGGGTTCCTGCTTTCACAGAATTATTCCAGGAGTTATGTGTCAGGGTAGTGACTTCACATGCCATAATGGCACTGGTGGCAAGTCCATGTATGAGGAGAGCTTTGATGACGAGAACTTCATCCCGAAACATACAGGTCCTGGCATCTTGCCCATGGTAAACGCTGGACCTAACACAAATGGTTCCCAGTTTTTCATCTGCACTGCCAAGACCGAGTGGTTGGATGGCAAGCATGTGGTCCTCGGCAAGGTGAAAGAAGGTATCAATACTGTGGAGGCCATGGAGCACTTTGAGTTCAGGCAAAACCAGCAAGATCATCATTGCTGACTGTGGACACTGTAATAAGTTTGACTTGTTTTTATCTTAACCATCAGACCATTTCTTCCATAGCTCAGGAGAGCACTCCTCCACCCCATTTGCTTGCAGTATGCTATGAACTTTGTGCTGTTGCTGCAATTCCCTTTGGGTTCCATGCTTTCCTTGTTCCCTTTTATGCCTAGCTAGATTGCAGAGTTAAGCCTATGATTATGAAGTAAAAATTAAATAACGACGACTACAACAACAAAAGAATTCAGTAACAGAGAAGTGGCTGGTTGTTAATAATTAAACCAAGTCAACAAAAAGTGAGATTTAAGGGACTGTAACTTTAATTATACTGCTGAATGCAAATGTAAAAATATGCTTTTGAAAGAAAAAAATATGTCATACAAAATAATGCTTTAGTAAACATTAAATATTTAATACCTTAATATTTAACACTAAGCAATAAGAAACCCAGGATCATATTTACATGCCACAGAAATAAATTTGTGACAAATTCTCATTTTTCTAGGGGTAGACTGAAATATTCTAAGTATTTGAAAGTTATAAAATGTATTCATTCAACATATATTAATATTCTTTTTGATATACCAGGTACCACTATTAGAAACAAAACTAGGATGCCTGACTTCCAAACCAATGGGGAGAGAAAAGAATGTGTGGCCTACTGTAAATCACCAAGTACTGTTGTCCCTTGGTATCTGTGAAGGATTGCTTCCAGGGCCCCCTGCAGATACCAGAACTTTGTGGAAGTTCAACTCCCTGGAATAAAATGGCATAGTATTTGCATATTACCTACAGACTACTTTAAATTATCTCTAGACTACTTATAGTACCTAATACAGTATAAATGCTATATAAACAGTTGTACTGTTTAGGGAATACTGATAATAAAAATGCCAGTACATATTCAGTATATATGCCAATTTTTTTCTCCTGAGTGTATTAGTCCATTTTAATGCTGCTGATAAAAGACATATCCAAGACTGAGCTATTTACAAAAGAAAGAGGTTTATTAAACTTACACTTCCATGTGGCTTGGGAGGCCTCACAATCATGGCTGAAGGTGAAAGGCAAGGAGCACAAAGTCACATCTTCCGTGGATGGCAGCAGGCAAAAAGAGAGAGCATGTGCAGGGAAACTCCTGTTTTTAAAACCATGAGATCTTGTGAGACTTATTCACTATGATGAAAACAGCATGGGAATGACCCACCCCATGATTCAATTATCTCCCACCTGGTCCCTCCCACAACACAAGGGAATTATGGGAGCTACAACATGAGATTTGGGTGGGGACACTGATCCAAACCATATCACTGAGTATTTTCAATCCACAGTTGGTTAAATCCATGGATGCGGAACCTTCAGACAAGGAGGGCCGATAGTTTATAAAACAAAGAAAAAACAATAAAGCACTACACAAAGCATGAAATAAGATTACAGTGTTACAAACATATTTATGGCAATACAAATAAATAGTGTAGTGGCCCTAAGTGGAAGAAAAAGTAGATAATTTGATCATGGCTGGGCATGGTGGCCTAAGCCTGTAATCCCAGCACTTTGGGAGGCTGAAACATGTGGATCACCTAGAGTCAGGAGTTTGAGACCAGCCTGGCCAATATGGTGAAAGCCTGTCTCTAATAAAAATACAAAATTAGCCTGGCATGGTGGTGCACACCTGTATTCCCAGCTAACTGGGAAGCTGAGGCAGAAGAATCACTTGAACCCAGGAGGCAGAGATTGCAGTGAGCCAAGATCATGCCATTGTACTCCAACCGTGGCAATAAGTGTGAAACCCCATCTCAAAAAAGAATATATATATATATATATATATATATATATATATAGATAGATAATTTTACCAAATTGTCTATCTGAATATTGATGGTCAGCAAAGCCACATTATATATTTGTAAAAAGCCATTGTCTTAATATTGTCATCCTTTGGTTAAGACTTGCCACTGCCACATATTGCCTGAATGACCTTGGGAAATGCATCCAACCTACCTGGCTTTGAATTTACTTATGCACAACATATGAATGAGACTCTTCATGCACCTTATACATTGAAAAGAACAAATATCAATGTGAAAGCATTGTGTAAAGTTAATCTCATTGTAAAATGTTCATAAAACTAGTCTGTTAAAATACAACAACTGTATCTTTCAGTTAAAAAGCAAAATCTAACCATAGGTTACTGAGAAGAAATATGCCTAAAACAAAGTAATTCACTAGATTAAAAAAGAAAAAACAATAGGATGAAAAAGATTTATTAGACAAAAGCAAAATAAAAAAAAAAGTAATATTGGCAAAATTTAGACAATATAGAATCAAAGCCTATAAAATATTCAACGATATCAAGAAGGTTATATTTTCTTCAAGAGAGACTTCACAATGAAGATAAGGCAGTTCTGAATTTTATTGACATAGTAACAGCCTTAAAATACACAAAATAAAGGCTGTTAGAAGCACAAGGAAAAATTGATAGAAGTAGAATTGTTGTGTGAAACTTTAATACACTTGTATTGATCTTTCATGGGTCACATAAACACAGAATAGAGTGTTTTAATAATCTAACAAAGCTGATTTAATAAATATTTATTGAACTTTGTTCTCTAGAAATAAACAATACACTTTTTTAAGGAACCATGAAGAATTTAGAAAACCATTGATAATATATTATACCTCAAAGAAACCATACTCAAGTACGAGCTATAAAGAGTTAACAAGCTCCATGATCTGTCTACACTGAACTAGAACTAGACATTAATAGCAGAAGGTTAAATGCAAAAATCAGTAGCTTGGAAAACAGAAATAACAATAACAAAAAACAAAGCCTTTTCCTAAAAACTCTGGATTCAAATAGGAAAGGAAACTATATAATAAATTATTAGGAGACTAAGAACTCTATGTATCAATATTTTAAATGGCTAAAGCTGTATTTAGCAGAAAATTAATAGCCCTGAGATCTTTATTATTAAAAGAGAGTAACAAAATCAATCTGTGGGAAATAAAACTAATGGAGTAATAAATATAGACTTCTTTTCTTCTGTTAAATAAAACCAACAAGCAAATCATATTAATTTAATCAGCTAGGAAGAGGAGGAGCTTATGCAGCATAATGCAGTATATCTACCAGAAACCTGAAGCAAGGTATGTTATTTAATGCTAACGTTGTAAATATTCCTTTAACTGACACAGATGAGATGAGTGTGCTTGCAATTACTGTAAAAGTTAAATCCAAAAGAACAATTTCTGCTTTCCATGTAGTCCATAACCCTCACAAAACACAAGCAGCAGCAACAACAAAACTCCCTGAGAGATCTGAAGAATGAACAAAGGCAGCCAGCTTCTGGAAGGAGATTGAAGACATCTGGACGAAGTATAGGTTAAATTTTTTACGACGATAATCCTGATGTCAAGGCACAGGTAGAGCCACACAGAGTAGCTGAAATTCCTATAGGAAGCTCAGTCTTTCTGGCCTTACAAACCAGAGGACAGAGTTTGGAGCAACCTCAGCTACTGAAGTCAGCAGTTCGAGACCAGCCTTGCCGATGTGGTAAAACTCATCTCTACTAAAAATACAAAAATTATCCGAGCATGGTGGTGGGTGCCTGTAATCCACCATAGTGGGAGGCTGAGGCAGGAGAATCACTTGAACTCAGGAGGCAGAGGTTGCAGTGAGCCGAGATTGCATCATTGCACTCCATCCTGGGTGACAAGAGGAAAACTCTGTCTCAAAACAAAAAGAAAAAAATTAGGATGGTGCAAAAGTAATTGCGGCTTTGCAGTTACTTTTGATTACAAAACCCACAGTTACTTTTGCCCCAACCCAATATTTGAAGAAATAATGGCCCCAAACTTCCCAAAATTGGTGAGAGATAAATGTACATAATCAAAATACTGAGTCACGTTATAATCAAATTGCTAAAATCCTAAGACACTATCTTGAAAATAGCCAGAGAAAAACAACACCGTATATAGAGAGGAACTACATTGCTAAATACTGCCCACTTACCTTCAAAAAGTATGAAAGCAAAAGCTATGGAAGCAAAAACAACTAAACAATATTTTTTTTATGTGCTGAAAGGAGATGAGACTCTCAATCCAGCAGTCCATATCCAAAGATACTCATACTTCAAGAATGGAGTCAAAATAAAGTTGCATTCAGATAAACAAAAACAGAATATTTATTGTCAGAAGACCAACTTATACTATAAGAAATGCTGGGCCTGGCACAGGGTGGCTCATGCCTACAATCCTAGCACTTTGGGAGGCCGAGGAGCGTGGATTGCCTGAGCTCAGGAGTTTGAGAGCAGCCTGGGCAACACGGTGAAAGCCTGTCTCTATTAAAATACAGAAAGTTGGCTGCGTTTGGTGGCATGTGCCTGTAGTCCCAGCTACTCAGGAGGCTGAGGCAGGAGAAGTTTCAACCCAGGAGGCAAAGGTTGTAGTGAGCCAAGATCACGCCACTGCACTCCAGCCTGGGCAACAGAACAAGACTCCATCCCAAAAAAGAAATGGAAAAAAAAAAAAAAAAAGAAATGTTTTGTTCTTTGGGGTGATAGGAAAAGTAGATGAAAACTCAGATCCTTATGTAAAAATAAAAATGTTAGAAATCATAAATAGTAAGGTAAATATAAAAACCCGTTTTTTCCTCTTAATGTTTTAAGACTATATACGTTTAAGTAAAAATTATAGCATCATCTTGTGGGATTCATAATGCAGGTAGATGTAATTCCAATGACAACATGAATGGAGAGGGAGTTTGTAAATAGATCCATACAATTATGAGGTTTCTCATCTGTAAAATAGAATTCAATCTTTTACTATAAAAAGAGAAATTGGATTGATTCTATTTTACAGATGAGGGCACTGAGATTCAGAGAGGTCAGTAGCTGGCTTTATTATCTCCTTCCTTGTGGCTGCTATAAAAAATAACCATGAACTTGGTGGCTCTCACAGCTCTGGAGGCCAGAAGCCCAAAATTAAGGTGTTTAAGAGCCAAGATCCCTCCAGAGGCTCTAGGAGGGATTCCATTCCTTGCCACTTCCAGCTTCTGGTGGTTGATGGGACACCTTGGCTTGAGGCCACATAACTCAGATGTCTCCATGATCATATTGCCTTTTCTCCTGTGTGGCTCAAATTCCCCCACCTCCCCCACATAAAGATATTTGCAGTAGCATTTAGGGCTCCCAGAATAATCCAGCATGATTTCCTCATCTCAAGATTCTCAATTTAATTATATCTACAAGGACCATTTTTGTAAACAAGGTCACATTCACAAACTCCAGAGATTTGATGTGGATATGTTTGCAGAGCCAATATTCAGCCTAGCATACTCACTGAAGACCACATAGCAGAATATGGTGTCAAGTCCAGATATAGGACTTTCAGACTCTAGAGTTCATGTTCTTTCCACTCCATGTGCTGTCTTCTGTCATATTGTGTGACCTGTTGTTTCCATCCCTCCTCACACCTCAGACTCCCTTAGTCTTCCCAGCCTCAGAGTGAGGTTAACATTCTGTTCTCTCCATGCCAGGGTCTCTTCCAAGGACAGTATTCTAGGCCTGAGTCACCCCTTTACAAATTCCATCGCACATTTGTGACTTCCTTTCCAATACCCAGCCTGTTTCCTGAGTCTAATTCACAAACTAGATCACCAAAGCAGTCTTCCTGGGAGTAAATATTACATCTTTCCCATTCATAATGGTTTCTCAAAAGTCCCCAAGAGCCTAAAGAATGACAGAAGAGACATGCTACAGATTGAAGGAGTTCAGAACACAACACCCCAAAATATGTTGCTCTAGTATGTTGACTATTTTGAGCTTAAAGGCTCTTGGGAAAAATAGCAGATACAAAAAATATACTCTGACCTTTCTTCTTTTCCTTAGAAGCAGGAGATAAGTTGTCCTCCCTGTACCAGAGGGAAAGTAGAATTCTTATCATCAAAGAAGAGAAGTTGACGCTGAGAGAAATCTGAACAAACAAACATTGCTAAAGTAACCCTTATCTTCCTAGTTATTTCTCTATCCAATTAACCTCCTCCCTAACCCAAGCCCCCGGGGCTTTGTCGCATACTCACAATTTTCTATTCCTTGCCCAATTGAGTACACAGGTGTTCAACTCTTAACTCTGTCTTTGGGTTTTCATTTCCTTAAGAAGGCTCCTGTGTGCACATAAAACCTGAATTAATTAAATTTGTATGCTTTCCTCCTGCTGATCTGTCTTATGTCAATTCAGCCCTCAGGCCCAGCTAAAAAAACCCTAAGAGATAAAATTCCGCCTCCCCTGCAATGTCATCCTCTTTCTTTTTCTGGACCTTCTATCTGCTGGTACTTAAGATACTAAAATGGACAGGAGAAAGAAACCCATTATGCTGTCTTCTGGATTGGTCTGGTACACTCAGTTTGAAGGTTACTCAAAGCCAGCTTACTTTTCTTCAAGAGATTGCTTGATCTGGAGCCATAAAGAAAATGGTGACATCTCCACCTTGTGACATATGGGCCAATAAGGATTTGCAAAGTTTCATTCTACATGCTCTTCTTCACTCTAAGAACCAGCATTCATTCCATTTATACACATATTTTCCAGAATTCAACCTCTCTTTTCACAGTCTACCAAGAGTTACTATTATACTGTTTACATACATATTTTATCTCAAGAATCTCAGTACCCTCATCTGTAAAACAGAATCAATTTGCTACTTTATAGCATTTTTTTCCAGGATTAAATGAGACATGTAAAAACATAAAACAAACAAGCAAACAAACAAAAGATAAGGAACATGCTGAGAAAAAAAATATATAGACACCCCTTATTTGATGTTAGTTATTCATTCCTGATGATCAGATGTTTTACCCAAAAATGATTTCCAAGAGACAGTTTGCCCTTATTTAAATGGGAAAGAATGACATTGTGTTATATGTCAAACCAACCCCCCAGTCAATTTCCTGAAGTAAGTAGCGCACAGTAAAATAACTGTAGTTGAACAATAACTGTCACATTGGGACTTAAAATACAGGCATAGCTACATCTCAGAGATATTGCATGTTCACTTCCAGACCACCATAATAAAGTGAATATTGCAATAAAGCAAGGCACACACATTTTTAGTTTCTAGTGAATTTAAGAGTTATGTTTATGTTACATAGTAGTCTAGTATGCAATAGCATTATAACAAGACTACATACCTTAATTTAAAAAATATTTGATTGCTAAAAAATACTGGTGATCATTTGAGCCTTCAGGAAGTAATCTTTCTGCTGGAGGAAGGTCTTGTCTTGATATTTACGGCTGCCGACTGATCAGACTGGTGGTTGCTTAAGGCAGAGGTGGCTGTGGCAATTTCTTAAAATAAGAAAACAATAAAGTTTGCAACATCGGTGGCTTCTCACTTTCACAAATGACTTCTCTGTTGCATACAGTGCTGTTTGCCAGCATTTTACACATAATAATACTACTTTCAAAATGAGTGAATCCTCTCCAACCCTGCTGCTGCTTTATCAACTAAGTTTATGTAATATTGTAAAGTGTCTGTTGTCATTTCAACAATGTTCGTAACATATTCTTCAGGAGTAGATTTTATCTCAAGAAACCATTTTCTTTGCTTACCCATAAGAAGCAACGCCTCATTCATTCAAGTTCTATTATGAGATTACAGTTATTCAAGTCACATCTTTAAGGTTTACTTCTGATCGTAGTTTTCCTGCTATTTCTACCACATCTTCAGCTCCTACCTCCACTGAAGCCTTGAACCCCTCAACGTCATCCGTGAGAGTTGGAATCAACTTCTCCCAAACACCTTTTCAGGCTAATATTTTGACATCCTGTCATAAATCATGAGTGTTCTCAATGACATCCAGAATGGTGAATCTTTTCCAGAAGGTTTCCATTTTACTTTGCCCAGATTAATCAGATAAATCACCATGTATAATCTTACAAATGTATTTCTTAAATAATAAGACTTGAAAGTCAAAATTACTCATTCACCCATGGGCTGCAGAATGGATGCTGTGTTAGCAGGCATGAAAGCAACATTCATCTACTTGTACATCTCTATCAGAGCTGTTGGGTGAGCAGGTACATTTTCAGTGAGCAGTAATAGTTTGAAAGGAATCTGTTTTCTGAGCAATAGGTCTCAAGAGAGGGCTTAAAATATTCAGTAAACCATGCTATAAACAGATATACTGTCATCCAGGCTTTCTTGTTTCTTTTCAGAGAACAGGAAGAGTTGATGTAGTATCATTCTTAAGGGCCCTAGCATTTTTAGAATGGTCAATCAGCACCAGCTTCAACCTAAAGTCACCAGCTGCGCTAGCACCTAACAAAAGAATCAGCCTGTTCTTTGAAGCTTTGATGCCAGGTATTGACTTCTCTCTAACTAGTAAAGTCCTAGACGGCATCTTCTTCCAATAGCAGGCTGTTTCATCTCTATTGAAAATCTACTGTTTAGTGTAGCCACCTTCATTAGTTATCTTAGCTAGATCTTCTGCATAATGTGCTGCAGCATCTACATAAGCACCTCTGCTTTGCCTTGCATTTTTGTGGTCTGGAGATGGTTTCTCTCCTTGAACCTCATGAATCAACCTCTGCTATCTTCAAACTTTTCTTCTGCAGCTTCTTTGCCTCATTTAGCCTTCATAGAATTGAATAGAGTCAGGTACTTGCTCTGGTTTAAGGGAATGTTGTGGCTGGTTTGATCTTCTATCCAGACCACTCAGATTTCCCTATCAGCAACACGCCTGTTCCACTTTCTTATCATTTGTGTGTTCGTTGAAGTAGCACTTTTAATTTCCTTCAAGAACTTTTCCTCTGCATTCACAACTTGGCTGTTGGGTGCAAAAGGCCTGGCTGTCATCCTAGCTCAGCTTTTGACTTGCCGTCCTCACCAAGCTTAATCATTTCTAACTTTTGATCTACAGGGGAGACATGGGACTCTTCCTTTCACGTGAACACTTAGAAGCTATTGTCTGCTTATTAATTGGCCTAATTTCAATATTGTTGTATCTCAGGGAATAGGGAATCCTGAGGAGAGGGAAAAAGAGATGAGAAAATGGCTGGTCAGTACAGCAGCCAGAACACATGCAAACATTTATTGATAAAGGTCACCATCTTATATTGGGCACAATTCATGGTGCCGCATAACACTTAAAGTAGTAACATCTAAGATCACTGATCACACATCACCACAACAGACATAATCATAATGAATTACTTTAAAATATTGGGAGAATTACCTAACTGTGACATACAGACATGAAATGAACACATGCTATTGGAAAAATGGTGCCAATAGATTTGCTAGATGCAGAGTTGCTGCAAGCCTTCAACTTGTAAAAACACGTTATCTATGAAGCGCAGTAAAGCAGAGTGCAGTAAAACAAGGTTTGCCTGTACCGAAAAAATGGTACTTAAAAGCGTTATGTATTTGATCACTTCTACATTTGTTATAAAATGTTGGCTTTGTATGTAGTAGCTATTCTCACTAGTTTGGTTTTCTTCTCTACAATTGTCTTCAGTGTTTTCTCAACTCTTTGGGGATTTCAAAAATAAGCAAAAAGAAAAGTCAAATGGAGAAGGCACTGGGAAATGTGCTCCAGTGCCTGGTGGCCGAGTTTGGCTCACGCTGATGGTATGATGGCCTTTTAACATCAGCAACTTCCAAAATGGGTGTTTTGGGTGTTGTCACACAGCTTGCTTTTCAAAATATCTATATATTATTCTGATGTTCTACTGAATGCATTTTGAAAAGATCTTGAGGATTTTCCTATTTTTTATTAAGAGTTTTGCAGAGTTTGGTATCATAAATCTAAAGTTTTGCTACATGAACACTGGCAGAAAAATAGATGATGAAATTTGGATTTCAAAATCCAAGAGTCATTCTACCAGGAAAATGTTAATTGAGGCAACATTGTTCAGGTTATGCTGATATTTGCAGAACGTTTCATAGTAGAAAATTAATATGAAATGTATAAATAGTTAATACAAAGTAATCAGAAGTAAAAATCAATAGAAAAATGACTATTCTGAACAAACATAAATTGGAGAAGCAACATTAATGAATTCTTCCATTAATGAATGGAAGAATGTACAACTACAAAAGTAATCAGAGAATGCCTTCCGGAATCGGCACAGCATAGCTTTTTACATTTAGTCAATTGTCAAAATTAAAAGAAAAAATAAATCTAATAATTGTAGGTGTTGGTGAGGTTATAGAGCAATGAAGATTATCATTCGCGGAACAAACTGGTATAGCCACTGTGGAATAGAGTGTGATCATCCAGAATAGCTGAAGACATGTACCTCCCATGGCCCATGTGCCAAGGGGAATGTGTGCAACATACAACAGTATCTTTTTGATAATTCAGTAAAACATACATTTTCACCAATAGTTTAATAAAGTTTATTAAAAATTCAACTAAGAGACAATTTTTGAAAAGCAAAAAGAGAATGAATAAGCACAACATATATTAACAAGAATAACTATAAAATATGTTGAGTAAAGATACTTTAAAAAGGAGTTTCAGAAGAATGCAATCTAACACCATTATATAACAATTTAAAAGATGCAAAAAAAAAAACATTATTTTCAACTAGTTGGCAAAGGTGGTGGAATTGTGCATGGGATATCCTCCCTAGAAAAAGAATATTTTTAAGTTTTTTGATCTAGTAATCTCATTTTTCGAAATCTTTCTTAAAGAAATAGAGATGCAGAAAAAATTCATTATTATACTTTGGTATTATAGTATTTATAGAATAATTAAGTATTCTAAATTACCTGTCAGTAAACTGTGGAATTGTTAAATAAATTATGGTACATAAGGTAGTATTTTAAATCTTTTAAAAATTATATCTAACAATATGGGAAAATTGCATTGCTATATAATCTAAATTTGATTTAAAAAATAAACACCAATATTAGAAGGCAGATGTATAAATAAGACTGGCAAATATCAAAACACTATCAATGGTTATCTCTAAGTGATAGACTGTGATTTTTTTAAATGTTTTGCTGTAATTCTCAAATTGGGTACAGTAAGCAGATATAACTTCTACAATTATGACAGACAGCTTCATTGACCTCTTTCTAAAATGGATAGGACTTTGTAAGGATTGAAGTTGCTTTTTCCAAATGGAAAGATTGTTATCCCTTTGTCTTTTCTTGCATTGCCAAATTCTGCCTATACTTGAAATAGTAGGGCAGATTTCTATGTCAGTGTTCAAAGGGTCTGCAGGAAATACTAAGCCATGTAGGAATTGTGAAGATTAAATGAGATTATGAACGAAAAGAGCTTAGCAAAGTACCTGGCCCAAGTAAGTACCTATTAGCATTATTATTATTGACTTTATTAGTGCTTTGGTGTTGTTACACATGAAAGTTTGCAAACCACGTTGTTGTTGTTGTTGTTTTTCTTAAGGACCAAAAGTAGTTACCTTTGAGCACAAAAGCCCTTAATATGGAAAACAAGTTGACATTTATTATGCCACAGATATGTTTCAGGAAGAGCTTGTGGAGAGAGCAGACAAAACAAATGTTAAATCTTGTTCTTAAAAAGAAAGAGCTGTCTGTCCCCCCGATTACAGACAGCAGTTATGCCCAGGCTGGAGCCACTCTTGGGTCTAAATTAGGGACACTTGTAAATGGTAAATCTTTGAAACTGAGAGCTCTGTATTTTTCAGCTTAAGATCATAATCTGTTAGCCCCTATTTCTATCCCAGTTTTTCTCTTGGATAACTGATTTCATTTCTGCAACTTGAATCAAGAAGGTCAGGATAAGGCCTGGAAATTGTCAGACCCTAAATTTTGATGGCATTTTGGTAACTACTTACAGGAAAATCTGTCAGTCACATGGTCACATTGTAGGGCTGATATTTGCTAATTTTGCATTCTATTGAATAGCGATATACAATGGAATATATATTGTGATTCTTCAATAAATGTTTCTTTTCTCCTACTTATTAACCCATTGAATTGACCTCTATAATAACATGCAGTTGCTAGATGAAAATAGAATTGCATTTAAGGAGAAAAAAAGATTTAGCAAATGTGATTTTATATGCCAAAGTATGCATATTAGTAGCTTTTATGATAAGGGTCTTTGAAGGGAAATATGGTGAATTTGTATCTGGTTCAGGTCTTCTTTAACCAGAAAACAAGGCTAAAACAAGCATAAGGCAGTTTTGTCTGTTTCAATGATAAAAATGGTTCTTAAAAATAAAAAATAAATAAAATGAAAACCAAGAAAACAATACCAAAGATCAGTGAAACAAAAAGTTGGTTTTTTGAAAAGATAAACAAAATCGATAAACCTCTGGCTATACTGAGAAAAGATCCAAATAAAAGTCAGAAATGAAAAAGAATATATTACAAATGCTACCATAGAAATATAAAAAAGCATCAGAGACTTCTATGAAGAAATATACACTCACAATCTAGATAATGTAGAGAAAATTGATGAATTATTGGAAACATATTATCCCCCCAGATTGAATCAGGAAGAAATAGAAATCCTAATCAAACCAATATTGAGTAGTAAGATCGAATTAATAATTTAAAACCCTTCCCTTCAAAATGTACAGGACCAGATGGCTTCATAGCCAAATTCTACAAAATGTGCAAAGAAGAACTGATACTCATTCCTACTGAAACTCTTCCATGTGTATATAGACACCCATATACATATATATATGCATACACATATATACACACAGAGGTCACATGTATATACATATACACATTTATACACACACAGCACATTTTATGTATGTATATGTGTGTGTTTATATATGTGTGTATATACATATGTATATATAATAGAATACTATTCAGCCACAGAAAATGAATGAAATCATGTCTTTTACAGCAACTGGATGGAACAGGAGGCCATTATCTTAAGTGAATAAACTCAGAAACATAGTTAAATACCAAGTGGAAGCCAAATGATGTGTATATGTATACAGAGTGTAGAATAGTAGTCACTGGAGACTCAGAATGGTGACACGATGGGAGGGGAGTGAGGTAGTACAAGGTACACTGTTTAGTTATTGATTACGTTAAGAGCCCAGACTTCACCACTACACAGTATATACAAATAACAAAACTGCAGTTGTACCCCTTTAATTTACATAATTAAAAAATTGGCTGGGCACAGTGACTCATGCCTGTAATATAAACATTTTGGGAGGCCAAGGCGGGCAGGTCACTTTGCCCAAGAGTTCGAAACCAGCCTGGGCAACATGGCAAAACCCTATCTCTACCAAAAAGATACAAAAATTAGCTGGGCATGGTGGCACATGCCTGTAATCCCAGCTAATCTGGAGGCTGAGGAGAGAAGATCCCTTGAACCCAGGAGGCGGAGGTTGCAGCGAGCCAAGATGGTGCCGTCACTCCAGCCTGGGCAACATGATGAGACCCTGTCTCAAAAAAAAAAAAAAATTATGCCCACTAAAAGAAAAAAAATTAATTGAAAAATTAAACGAGTTCTTATGGTGAAACACAATGGCACCTCCTTGTTCCTTCTTTCACTTGAAGATTATAGATGAGAATTCTCAGGGGGCAGTCAAGATCAAAGCCTATTTGATCTCCCAAGATTGTCCAGGAGAGGCTTTAGGCCTCTTCTTATCTTACCTGCTTTCTACATAACTGCAGATAGCAGCTGTATTAAGTTGTTGGATAACTCATTTTTGGTTATGTTCTCTGGGTGACACATTAGGCGTTTTTGTCTACCTTGGAGTCCTCCACTCTCACTTCTGGTAGACTGTAACTCCATAATGAGAGAGACTGCTTCTAACTTGTCTACCTCTGTACCCTAATTCAATGAAAATATGTTGAACAAATAAAGAATAAACCTAGCGGTGTTGCCAATCATCCATTTGTCCCTCCAATCACTGACCTTTCCAGATTGCAGCTTTCTCTATCAGAAGCGTCAGCCTTTGTCTTCTTGCTCTGGAAAGTGATGATTTAAGTTCCACACCACCAAAGGATTGTCAAATACACACAATAAAAACAAACGAGGTAAAAGTGTGTTTTAACATTCAGAGGGATTGAAAAAGCTAAGAAAACAAATTATATCACTTTGGCTATGCAACTACAGGAACAATTTGGAAACATCTCAGCAACCTGAAAGGGAGCATCTGATGCCTCAAATTGCCCTGTCCCTCATCTTTAGCTGCTATTCCCATTTGCTCCTCTTAAATGTATTTAGCTTGTGACAAGTTGGGAGCCACCTTCTCTTGTCTGTGGTGATCTTAGAAGAATGATACACTTAAGCTACAGTGTGTTTGTTGATCTGTATTTAAAGGCTCTAGCCGGGTATTGTATTTTGCTGTTAAGATAAAATCAATAAATAAAAACTTGAAAAAGAACCAGACTAATCCTTGAACATTTCTAAACATATACTCTCTCCTGCTTTCAAAACGGAGTGCTGCTTAATGCTTACTTATTGTAGTCCTCTTTCTAAGAATTCAATTTGCTGTGGTTGAACCTTTATTCAAAAGCACAGAAGCTAAAAATGGTACAAAGGAAGTTTATTCTAAACCAGATGCATTTGAAAGCCAGTGTCATTATTAACAAAAAATGCTGTTGGTATTGGTAAGTTCTTTTTCGAGCTAAGGTCAGAGTCTGTCATAGACACAGATGTGATTTATTGTGAAAAAGAGTGAACTAATGCTTAGGTATCAGGTGCAACCAATACATAATTACCACTGAGGATGGGCTGGTTGTGATGATGGTATTGGAAGCTGGTGAATCAGAACCATTATAATTTTCATGTAATTTCTAAACCTCTTTGTGAAACTATTTTCCTACCCTTTGTAACTTTTGGAAAGAGAAAATATGGGAGAACTTGAGCTTCCTCTTTATTCTCTGGCCTCTTTTGTTCCTGGGCAGAGACATTAGCTATCAGTCAGAGGTAAGGGAGTAAGCAGGAAGCCTCAGCAACTTATTTCATAATTATTATTCATCATTTAGTAGCAGGTGGTAGAATAAATAGTGTCATTTATAAAGTTCAAGTGTTGATTGTGGTAGTGGAGAGAGATACTAAAGCATTTTAATTTTCAATCCATAGCAAAGTAACTGGTATCATTCTTGTCCTCATTTCATGAATAACTATAAAATTAGATAAAATGTATGAAGCAACTGTTTTCAGAAATTGGCTAACAGGCCATGAGGGGCTGTGACCCTTAAAACAAGGTAAAACCCTGAGGCAAGCCTTGCATTCACCTTGGTTTTCTACCTAGAGGTGCATTCACTGGACCGGAGAGCAAGGAGGTGGAGCCAAGCGTTCCATGCTTGTTTCAATGAACTGAAAAGACAGTTTGTGCTTTGATGCTGCTGAGGGACTAGAATTAGAAGAATAGGGTACTGAATAAAAGAGAAATGCACGAGGTAGGGCATGTGGAGATAGTGTCCATGGAGGTTTCTTTGCAGGTCATTGTCTGAAGGCTTGACTATGCATAAGCGGGACAAGACTGCATGAGGCCTAGCACAGAGGGTGCACCATGGGACCAAGAGCCGAATAAAGATGACAGTGGTCGCCCAGAGATGGGAGACATTGGAATTCTTAGTCTGAGAGGGCAGAATTCCCCAAGCATCTAGGCATTCAGTTGAAACTCTAGAAAGGCCAGCCTCAGGAGTAAGACCCATACACTACCATAAGGCTGTGACTAAGGACAACACTGAAATAGATTAGTTCTAACAATGGAAGATTCAAGAGGGGACAGGTGTGGTGGCTCAAACCTGTAATCCCAGCACTTCAGGAGGCTGAGGCAGGTGGATCACAAGGGCAGGAGTTTGAGACCAGCCTGGCCAAGACGGTGAAACCTTGTCTCTACTAAAAATACAAAAGTTAGCCAGGTGTGGTGGTGGGCACCTGTAATCATAGCTACTTGGGAGGCTGAGGCAGAGAACTGCTTGAACCTGGGAGGCAGAAGGTTGCAGTGAACCATGAGATTCCACCACTACATTTCAGCCTGGGTGAAACAGTGAGACTCTGTCTCAAAAAAAAAAGGGGGTGGATGGGTGACATAAAATGAAGATATGGAAAATCTCAGAGAAACAAATGTAAACTATTTAAAAACTATGTAAAAAAGAAACAAATTTGTATTATAGGACTGCAAATAACAATTTCCAAAATTAAAAGTTTACTGAATGGCCTTTGCAACATATTAGCAACTACAGAAAAGGTCAGTAAACTTTTAGACAGATCAGTAGAAATCATCTGATCCAAAGAATAGAAGGAAAAAATAGAAAAAATTTATAAATCTTCAGTGACCTGTGGGGCAAAAGCAAGAAGTCTAACATTTGTACAATTTGAGCCTAAGAAATGAGGATAGAGAGAATGAGGCAGGACAGAGAGAATGAGGCAGGACAAAAAATAGTTTTAAAAAAATGACGAAATTTCCGCAAATATGGTGAAAAAATTAAACCACAGGTTTAAAATGTTTAGCAAACTAAAGCAGGATAAAAACAAAGAAAACCATGTCTAGATGCATGACAGCCAAACTGATGAAAATCCAAAAGTAAAGAAAAAAGCTGCTGAGAGTGGGAGGAGGGGAGAGACTTTACAAACAGGAGAACAACAGCAAGGGTTATCTTCGACTCCTAAATAAAAACTATGCAATCCAGAAGACAATGGAATGACATTTTTTTCTTTTTAAAATTTTAATTTATTTTAAATTCTGGGATATATGTGCAGGATGTGCAGGTTTGTTACATAGGTAAACATTTGCCATGGTGGTTTGCTGTACCTATCAACCCATCACCTAGGCATTAAGCCCCACATGCATTAGCTATTTATCCTGATGCTCTCCCTCTTCCCACTCCCTGACCCACCCCTACCATCTGCCGCCTTCAACAGGCCCCAGTGTGTGTTGTTCCTCTCCTTGTGTGTATGTGTTCTCATTGTTCAGCCCCACTTATGAGTAAGAACATGCAGTGTTTGGTTTTCTGTTCCTGTGTTAGCTTGCTGAGGATAATCTCTTCAAGCTCTATCCATGTCCCTGCAAAGGACATGATCTCATTCCTTTTTATGGCTGCATAAACAAAACCTAAGTTTCAGATGAACAAAACTTAAGAAAATGTACTGCTAGCCAACCTGCACTGTAAGAAATGCTAAAGCAAGTCATTTAGCCTAAAAGAACATGATAGCAAATGGAAACAGATTAACAGGAAGGAATGAGAAGCATAGAAATGGCAAATATGGATTAATATATATATATTAAAACCTTCTTTATTTTCTATTAGGCTCTTAAGGGGTAACTTACTATTTAAAGCAAAAATTGTGACATAGTATTGAAAGGATTATAATGCAAATAGAAGGAAAACATGACAGCATAATGGACAAGGAAGCAACAAATGTCAGGTTCTTATATTTTATCTAAGATGGTATAATACTAATTTTAGGTAGATTTTGATAAGGATGCATATTGTTAGTACTAGAGCAGGCATGCACACATACACATAACACACACACATGCTACAAAAAGGAATAAGTAAAAGCCAATAGTGGGATGAAGATGGGAACTTTAGAAATATATATTTTAACAAAAAGAAGGCAAGAAGGAAGGAAGAGGGGAAACAAAAATAGATGGCACAAATATTAAATAAATATTCAGATGGTAGTCTTAAAACTGAATTACAACTCACATTAAATGTAAATGGATTAAATGTCCCAATTAATAACAGTCAGGAATTGTCAATATGGATACAAAATAAACAAAACCCAATAATATGCTGACTACAATATAAGCACTTTAAATATGACAAAGCAAGGAGTTAAAAGTAAAAGGAAGAAAAATATTTGTTATGGAAATAATTTTTAGAAAGCCAATGTGGCTACATTGATTAGACAAAGCAGACTTCAAGACAAGAAGGTTTCCCAAAGATGAAGAGGGACATGACATAATGATAAAGGGGTCAATTAAGAACACATTTACTCAACTAAAACTTTAAGAACTTTTAGATACAGGAATCAAGAGCAGGATTGTTTTTTCAGTAACATGTTATGAAAAACTTAAATATATACAAAAGCTGAAGTAATTTTATAGTGAACACCTGTGTAGCCACCCCTTGGTGTCTAACATTAGCATTCTATTGTGCTTATTATATCACATTTGTATCTATCTGTTCCCCCTTTTCTATTTGTCAGTTCATCAACTGCATAGATTTTGAAAGTCTGTGAAGTTTCAGGAAGAGAGAGAGAGAGAGAGTGTATTTTGGAAGTGGGGTAGCATTTTGAGAATATCAGTCCTCATCTGACCAAATAATTCATGCTTTTATCCATTATTCTATCTTATATATTGGACTTCTGTTTAGGTTACCTGAAGACATGGTTTTGTGAGTAAAGAAAAATTTTGAAAGCTTTTGCCAAGGGCATTCCGAGGGTAATCTACTTTTCCAATCCAGTTAAGCATAATCTAGAGACCTGACCCTGTGTTCCTTGGTGACACTGAGTGAGTGTACCCAATTTGGCAGCTTTTGTGAGAGCAGGGACCGTCACTCATTTTTAATTCTCTTCACGTTCATGCCTACAGTGAAAGGGCAGTACATCTTGCTGGATGAATAATGGTGGGCAACATATTTATTCTAAATAGAATATTGTATTTTGTGGGCATACCTGTGAGAATATGGCACAGGTTGGACAGTTCAAACTAGCTCTCGCTGTGTTAATTACCAACTAATTATGAGGTTGTTTTATTTTCAGAACCCTGAAAGTCCATTTATTAATTAGAATAAGACTATAAATTCCCTCTGTTTAATCCAAATATTACTATCTGACTACATCCCCCAAATCAGAAATGTCAACACTGGAACACTGCTTGCTTTCAAATTAAATAGGTAAGGTTTGAAGAGACCTTTGGAGTTTAAGAGGTTACATCTAATGTGTTCTAAATACTAGGACTTGCTTTTCTTCTGAGTATACCCCTACAAAGTGTGAAGCCTTTGAGAGCTCACTTTTTGTTTTCAGAAGTTCTGTTTCTCCTGGTCACAATTACCAGCAGGGCCTGTATATTCGGTATAACCAGTAATGGGAAATCTCTGTAAAGAATGTACTCAAAACTTGAGGAGCTTAGGCACTTGGCTTTTCTTTGGAAACACAGTGGATATTTGTTTCCCTACTGTACATAAAAGAGGAGACACTGAGAAATAAGGAAGGTGATCCCAAGTCCCCAGTAAAACAGAATGAGGTTTTTAGGTTTGAGGAAAGTCCCTCATTCACTCCATTCCTGCCTCAGAATACTGAGAGACATGTTTCTAGGCTGAGTTTTCTACTGTAGAAAACTCTGTTTTTTACTTATCAAGAAAATGCATTAGAGTTAGAAGAATTATAGTCTTCCTCACACCACATGCTAACGTTAATTCCAGCTGTATTAAAGCAATAAATAAATGTATAAAATCAATCATTAGAAACCCAGAATAGAAATCAGTATTTATCCCTACTTGAGTGAGAGAGGACTTTATAAATTTGAAGACAAAGAGAAAGATCATTTTAAAACAGTGTAAGAGATTTGACTGCATTAAAACTTAAAACTTCTGTTTGTCAAAAAGCAGACTTACACAGTGATAAGTATGTGCCACAAATATGAGGGACAAATGACTAGGAATCTTAAATGACCTCGCCAATGGATAACAATGCATGATTACAATAGTTAAATGGGAGGTCAGGCATACATCCTTCTCCTGCCTAAAGCTGTCGTTTTCAATTCTTTCTTGCTCAGTGGGAGAACTCAATTGCCCAGGGTCTCTTCCTGCTTGTTTTTCCATCATTTCTACTTCGTAGCCCCAGCAGGGGCCTGGTCTTACATTCCACTGCATTCCCTGCCTGAGGCCTTCTAGCTCGCACATGCAATCTTCAGTGATGTTTCTGTGAGGTCTATTTGGGATTTCCCAAAGATGTTGTTCTATGCCATTTGTTATTACCTATGGGTGTTTTATACTCATCTTTTATTGGACACATGGTGGTTTTATTTCTAGAAAAAAATGCAACATGTTCCCCAACTTCCCACCTTCTCTGAAAAATTGAATGCTCGAAACATACATGTATGTATATATTAGTGTGTATATATATGTTTGTGTTTTCAAGGTTTTAAGCTAGAAGGAAGTAATGACTTCAGGAAATAATGGTAGGGAAATCTGTCACAACATAATCACATGTCGTGATCTGCTAGAAGCAGAAAATGATTGAAAAATGATTGTGATGACCAGAGGGAAGCAATGACCAAGTGAGCATATGTCCTGAACCAAGTTTCTATAAATCACATTAAGCAAGTTTCTCTCTGTTATTCCTGTATCCATTTGTGAGGACATGTTTACATTCTGCCAACAACCACTCTTTTAACAGATAGGTCTTGTTCCATTGTATAGCCCCAGAGAAAATATGCATGAACATTCATTCATTTCTAAGTAGCTTTAAGGAAGAATCTGCTTTGTTCAAGGCACTGTAAAATATACAAAGATAAATTACCAAGGGGTTTCACATCTGTGGATGTACACAATTAATTGTAATAACATATAAAAGGGTTAACTGCCAGAAAAGGAATGGAAAAATGCAATTAAAATATAGCAAAAATTAAAATGGAAATATGCAATAGAAACAGATATCTGGTCCAGAAAAGATGATGTAGACCCATTTTCCCCTGCTCTTCCCTGTTAAGAACAACTACCAACTCTGGTAATGGTACAAGAGACAACCAAATGAGAACTCTGAAAGATAATGAGAATGAGCTGCTTTGATGCTCTAGGCCTGGAGGACTACCATCGTAGCAGATTGTTTAGAGTCTCCCAACCCATCAGAAGATGGTCACCCAGACTGTTTCCTAACTCCAAGCCTGGCAACAAGAAGAAGCTCAGGGAGACTGATTTTTTTTTCTGATTGAATGGGTATCCCTCTGGAAATATAAGACAAGTTCAAAGCTACCAACGAAAGGGATTGATGAGAAGCCTGGCCAAAATCATTGGGCCAGAGGACTCTGTTTTGCGTCAGTCCTGAGACTCTCCCTTTCCACCAAGAAATACTGAAGTGGGCAGGCAGAACAGGTAAAAGAGAGTTAATTATAGCAAATGATGCTGCCAGGAACCCTCTCTTCTTCTGTGTGCCTCAAATGATCCTTTCCTGTCTAGAGTCACTGTGCAAGAAGACACAACCAGCAAAAAGGATGCAGCCACAAAAAGTGGCCAATTCTAGAAGCCTCTTTGTTCTCACATGCCAGAGACTCTCCTTCTCTGCCCAAAGACACTGAGGCAGATGGCAGGCCTCACCATATTCCTCTTCTGCTGAGAGATACCTGAGGCCCAATGTGGGGCAATCAATTCTGCCCCACAAGGCAGTGGGGTAGACGCAGGAACCAGTGGCCCCTTGCCACTAGATTAATTAAGCAAACCAAAATAACACCTCAAAGTCTGTAAAAATTGGAGTGCCAATTGGAACCACAGCTAGTAAAAGTACCCAAGACCCATATGATTAATTTAACAGGGTTACTGACTATTATAATGAAAGACTTAAATAGGACCTAGCCTCTCCTATTATAATAGACAAAATGCCCAGCATTCAATAAAAAATTATTCATCATACCAAGAACCAAGAAAATCACAAATTGAATGAGAAAGACAATCAACTGATACCTACACCAAGATGAACAGGATATTGGAATTATCTGACAATAATTTTAAAGCATCTGTCATACACATGACCCATCAACCAACTGCACATTTTGGATAAAATTTTTAATAGAAAATATTAGAAAAGAAATAGAAGTTATAAAACAACCGAATAAAAATTCTACAAATAAAAAATAATAATATAAATAAAAATAGTGCTGGATAGTATTAACAATAGATTGGACTATTCTACATTAATTGAAGATAAAAGAGGATAGAATTATGAAATGCAAGGACAAAACAATGGAATCCAGCCAATCAGAACAATAAATCAAAAATAGACTGAAAAATGAACAGGACCCCAGAAATCTGTGGGACAATGACAAAGGGTCCAACATTCATGTCATTGGAGTCCCAGAAGAGGATACAGATAATGGGACTAGAAGAATACTTGATCAGCTGACAGCCAGGCATGGTGGCTCACACCTGTAATCCCAGCACTTTGGGAGGCTGTGGTGGCCATACTGCTTAAGCTCAGGAGTTTGAGACCAGCCTAGGTAACATAGTAAAACCCTGTCTCTACTTAAAAAAAAATTTAACTGGGCATGGTGGTGTGCACCTGTAGCTCCAGCTAAAGATTATATGGGTATGATGGAGCACACCTGTGGTCCCAGCTACTCAGGAGAATGAGGCAGGAGGATTACTTGAACCTAGGAGGTCAAGGCTGCATGCAGTGAGCTGTGTTTGTGCAACTATACTATAGCCTGGGTGACAGAGACCCTGTCTCAAACAAACAAACATGAGTATTTGAAGAAATAATAGCTGAAAACCTAACTAATTTGGGAAAGACAGAAACCTACAGCTTCAAGAAGCTGAATGAACCCCACACATAATCCCAATGAATTCTATGCTATGACACATCATAATTAATATTTAAAGAATAAAATATAGTGAAAAAAATCTTGAAAGCAGTAATAGAGAAATGACACATTACCTATAGAGGAATACCAATTCAAATGACAGCAGATTTCTCATAAAATGGAGTCCAGAGGAAATGTCACAATATTTTTTTCAAATACTGAAACAAGTATCAACTGTAAATTCTATGTCTGGAAAAGCTATACTTCAGGAATGAAGAGGAAATAAAAACATTCTCAGATGAAGAAAAAGTAAATGAATTTGTTTCTAGCAGAGCTACTCTTAAAAATTGGCTAAAGAAAGTTCTTTAAACAGAAAGGAAACAATAAAAGATGAAATCTTAGAGGATTAGGAAGGAAGAAAGAACATTGGAAAGACATTTGTGGATACATACAATAAACTATTATTTTCTCTTTGAGTTTTATAAATCATGTTTGATGATTTAAACAAAAATTATAATACTATCTGATAATTCAATAATATTGAAAAATGGAAATGGTAAGAGATTTAAATGGGATTGAAGTTTCAAACTATTTAAATGTTGATAACATAGCATGTAACAAGTCACATATTAGACTTTAGTACTCAGGGCAACCACGATGAAAACAATATGAAGAAGTACTTCCCAAAATACTGTATATCAAAATGGAATCTGAAAAAATGTTTAGGTTACCCACAGGAAGGCAAAAAAGAGAAACAGTGGAATGAGAACCAGAGGAATTGAATAGAAAACAAAGTAATAAAATGGTATACCGAAATGCTAACTTATCAATAGTTTTCTTGAATGTAAATCATCTAAATACAATCAAAAGACAGAGATAAATAGAGTGAATAATAGAACATTAACTATGTGCTGCCTACCAGAAACTCATTTCAAATTGTATGATTAGTTAAGTTCAAAGTAAAAGGGTGGAAAAACATATACAAACATTAATGTTTAAAAAAAACAAGAGTTATTACACTAGTATCCAGTAAAAGTAGACTTTAGAACAAAGAAAATATCTGGAAACAAAGAGGAACACTATATAATGATAAAAGAATGGATCCACCTGGAAGACAATATGATCTTATGTACACATCAAACAACAGAGCCTCAAAATACACAAAGCAAAAACTGATAGACTTGAAAGAGAAACAAATAAATCGACAATTATATTTGGGGACTTCAATGTCCTGTCTCAAAAACAAATAGAACTACTATACAGGGAATCAAGAATATAGAAGATGGAACCATCACAATCAGGAAATGGAATCTATTTTAAATATATAGAACACTCCATCCAACAATAGCAGAATATACTTTTTATTTTAAGTAACCAGAGAACATTCAACAAAATAGACCATATCACAGGCCACAAAAAAATACTTAGCAAATTTTTACAGAATGTGTTCTCAGACCACAATAAAATGTAACTAGAAATCAATAACAAAAATACAGTAGAAAAATCTCTAAACATATGAAAATTAATAACACACTTCTAAGTTGTCAAAGGGCCAAAGAGTAAGTCTTGAAAGGTCTCTCAGCAATAACCTAAGTTCCTACTTCAAGAAACTAGACAAAGAAGAGAAAAATAAACCAAAACCAAGTAGACAGAAGGAAATAGGATAAAATAATAATTCAGTGAAATTAAAAATAAGAAAAAGGTAAAGTCAATGAGACAAAAAGCAAGTTCTTCTAAAAAACTGATACAATTGATAAAGTACTAGCAAAATTGACAATAGCAAAATTACCAGCACCAGGAATGAAACAGGGGATATAAATACAGATCCTGTGGTCACTAAAACATAATAAAAATACTATGAATAACTTTACACTCATATATTCAACCAACTTAGAAGAAATATACTGATTTCTAAAAAAATCATAAACTAGCTAAACTCAGCCAACATGAAATGAACAGCCCTATCCTACCCCTATAGCTATCTTAAAAATTCAATTAATAATTAAAAATATCCCAAAAAAGAAATCTCTAGGACTACATTGTTTCACTGGAGAATTATACCACATGTTTAAAAAAGAAGGAATGCCTGTTTTATATTATCACTTCTAGAAAATAGAAGAGACAGGAACACTTTTCAACTTGGTTATGAGATCATCATTACCCTGTTATCTAACCAGGCAAGACTACACAGAAGAAGGAGCAAGAGGAAGAAGGGGGAGGGAGGAAAGAAAACTATAATTCAATGTCTTCTGTAAATTTTGACTTAGAAATTCTTAATGAAATAATAGCAGATAATAAAAAGAACTCTGTAATATGACCAAATAGGATTTATTATATTCCAGGTATGTAAACTAATTAAATTAATTAATGTAACATACCATATGAATGAGCTACACAAGAAAAGTCATTGAGAAAACACTGGGAGAGGCCGGGCGCGGTGGCTCAAGCCTGTAATCCCAGCACTTTGGGAGGCTGAGGTGGGTGGATCATGAGGTCAAGAGATCGAGACCATACTGGTCAAGATGGTGAAACCCCATCTCTACTAAAAATACAAAAAATTAGCTGGGCACGGTGGCATGTGCCTGTAATCCCAGCTACTCGGGAGGCTGAGGCAGGAGAACTGCCTGAACCCAGGAGGCGGAGGTTGCAGTGAGCCGAGATCGCGCCATTGCACTTCAGCCTGGGTACCAAGAGCGAAACTACATCTCAAAAAAAAAAAAGAAAACACTGGGAGAAATTAAAAATAAAACATCATATAAAAAGTCATCTGACAAAATCTACCATCCATTTATAATACAAATTCTCAGCAATTTAGAAATAGTAATGAATTATCTCAACTTGATAAAGAGCATCCTTGAGATTAGAAACAAGGCGAGGATGTTCACTCTCACTGCTTTTATTCAACTAGTACTGGAAAGTCTAGCCAAAACAATGAGGCAAGAAAATAGAATAGAAGGCATGCAGTTTGGAAATAAATGAAATAAATCTCTATTTGAAGATGATATGATTGTCTACCTAGATAATCCCTAGAAATCTACAACAACAACAAAAACCCTAGAATTAACAAGGTAGTTCTGTAAGGGTTCAGGATGCATACAACAGTAAATTGTAGTTTTACATGCTAACAAAGAATGTGCAGGAACCAAAATAAAAAACGTTCTATCAATTAAAATAGTTCCAAAGAAAAGAAAAGATTTAGGTATACACTTAATAAAACAGGTACAGAGGCTGGGTGTAGTGGTTCACACCTGTAATTCCTGCACTTTGGGAGGCTGAGATGGGATGATAACCTGAGTTCAGGAGTTCAAGACCAGCTTGGCCAACATGATGAAACCCCATCACTACTAAAAATACAAAAAATTAGCTGCATATTGTGGTGCATGCCTGTAATCCCAGCTACTTAGGAGGCTGAGGCAGGAGAATCACTTGAACCTGGGAGGTGGAGGTTGCAGTGAGCTGAGATCGCACCACTGCACTGTAGCCTGGGCAACAAGAGCAAAACTCTGTCTCAAAAATAAATAAATAATTAAATGAAACAGGTATAGAGTTTACATGCTGAAATTACAAAATGCTGAGGAAAAAAATTAAAGATGTAAATGAGTAGAGACTTGGAAGGCTTAACATAGTAGATGTCAGTTCTGCCCAAATTGATCTTTGAGTAATTAAATTCCTAACAAAATCTTGGCAAGATTATTTGATCTACATTTATGTGGAAATGCACAGGACCTACAATAGCTAAAACAATGTTGACATAAAATAAAGTGGGAAGAATCACTCCACCCAATATTAAGGCCTACTCTATAGCTGTAGTAATCAAGCCAACATGGTTTTGGCAGAAGAATATACAAAATGGAACAGAATAAAGTACCCAGAGCTAGACATCCATAAATATGCTCACATGATTTTTGACAAAGATGCAACATTTGTCTTTCAATAAATGGTGCTAGAGCATTAGACATTCTTTGGGAAAATGAAAAGAACATTAATCTAAATCTCATACCGTCATATAAAAATTAATTCAAAGTGGATCATAGAGTTAAGTGTAGAATTACAAAAATTAAAAAATGAACATAAGAGAAAAATCTCTGGATGTAAGGCAAGGCAAAATGTTCTTAAATAAAATAGTTAGAATTTACCTAACCAAGGAGTAAAAGACCTCTACAAGGAAAACTACAAAACACTACTGAAATAAATCATAGACGACACAAACAAATGGAAACAAACATATTCCATGCTCAAGGATGGATAGAATCAATATTGTGAAAATGGCCATATTGCCAAAAGCAATGTACAAATTCAAGACTATTCCCATAAAACTATCACCATCATTCTTCATAGAATTAGAAAAAACAATCCAAAACTTCATATGGAATGAAAAAAGCGCCCACAAAGTTAAAGCAAGATGAAACAAAAAGAACAAATCGGGCCAGGCACGGTGGCTCACGCCTGTAGTCCCAGCACTTTGGGAGGCCGAGGTGGGTGGCTCACGAGGTCAAGAGATCGAGACCATCCTGGTCAACATGGTGAAACCCCATCTCTACTAAAAATACAAAAAATTAGCTGGGCATGGTGGCACATGCCTGTAATCCCAGCTACTCGGGAGGCTGAGGCAGGAGAATTGCCTGAACCCAGGAGGCGGAGGTTCTGATGAGCCGAGATCACGCCATTGCACTCCAGCCTGGGTAACAAGAGCAAAACTCTGTCTCAAAAAAAAAAAAAAAAAAAAAAAAAAAAAAAAAAAAAAAAGAACAAATGTGGAGGCACGTCATTACCTGACTTCAAACTATACTATAAGGCCATAGTCGCCAAAATAGCATGGTACTGGTATAAAAATAAGCACAGAGATGAATGGAACAGAATAGAGAACCCAGAAATAAAGCCAAATATTTATAGCCAATGGATCTTCAACAAAGCAAACAAAAACATAAAGTGGAGAAAGGACACCCTATTCCACAAATGGTGCTGGGATAATTGGCAAGCCACATGTAGAAGGATGAAACTGGATCCTCATCTCTCATCTTATACAAAAATCAACTCAAGATGGATCAAGGACTTAAATATGAGACCTGAAACCATAAAAATTCTAGAAGATAACATTGGAAAAAACATTCTAGACATTGGCTTAGACAAAGATTTCATGACTAAGAACCCCAAAGCAAATGCCACAAAAACAAAGATAAACAGATGTGACTTAATTACACTAAAAAGCTTCTGCACAGCAAAAGAAACTGTCAGTAAACAGACAACACACAGAGTGGGAGAAAATCTTCACCATTTATACACCTGACAGAGGATCAGCATTCAGAATCTATAAGGAACTTAAACAAATTAGCAAGAAATAAACAACCCCATCAAAAAGTGGGCTAAAGACATGAATAGACAATTTTCAAAAGAAGATATACAAATAGCCAACGAACATGTGAAAAAATGATTCAAAAGAAGATATACAAATAGCCAGTGAACATATGAAAAAATGATCAACATCACTAATTATTAGGGCAATGCAAATCAAAATCACAATATAATACTACCTTACTGCTTCAAGAGTGGCCGTAATCAAAAAATCAATAAATCATAGATGTTGATGGGGATGTGGTAAAAAGGAACACTTTTACTCTGCTGGTGGGCACGTAAACTATTACAGCCACGGCCAGGTGCGGTGGCTCACGCCAGCACTTTGGGAGGCCAAGGCGGGTGGATCACGAGGTCAAGAGATCAAGACCATCCTGGTCAACATGGTGAAACCCGTCTCTACTAAAAATACAAAAAATTAGCTGGGCACGGTGGCGCGTGCCTGTGATCCCAGCTGCTCAGGAGGCTGAGGCAGCAGAATTGCCTGAACCCAGGAGGCGGAGGTTGCGGTGAGCCGAGATTGTGCCGAGCCGAGATCGTGCCATTGCAGTCCAGTCTGGATAACAAGAGCGAAACTCCATCTCAATAAAAACAAAAACAAAAACAAAAACAAAAACAAAAACAAAAACAAAACAAACTAGTACAGCCACTATGGAAAACAGTATGGAGATCTCTTAAAGAACTAAAAGTAGAACTACCATTCGATCCAGCAATCCTATTACTGGGTATCTACCCAGAGGAAAATAAGTTATACAAAAAATATACTTGCACATGCATATTAATAGCAGCACAGTTTGCAATTGCAAAACTATGGAACCCAATGCCCATCAGTTAATGAGTGCATAAAGAAATTGTGATTTATATATACCATGGAATACTACTCAGCCATAAAAAGGAACAAAATAATGACATTCACAGTAACTTGGGTGGAATTGGAGATCATTATTCTAAGTAGAGTAACTCAGGAATAGAAAAGCAAATATTCTATGTTCTCACTCATAAGTGGGAGCTAAGCTAGGATGATGCAAAGGCATAAGACTCATACAATGGACTTACAGAGACACGGGTGAGGGGGAAGGCTGGTGAGGGATAAAAGACCACAAATTGGGTACAGTGTATGCTGTTCAGGTGATGAGTGCACCAAAATATCAGAAATCACCGCTAAAGAGCCTGTTCATGTGACCAAATACCAACTGTTTTCCCAAAACCCATAGAAATAAAAATAAAGTAAAATAAAAAACAAAAGTGTTCTTAGATTGAACACCAGTGGCATAATCCACAAAAGGAAAACTGCTAGATCAAACTTAATCAACATTAAAACTTTTCTTTGTGAATGCCCAAGTGCAAAGAAGGAAAAGTTAAGTTACAGGCTGGTTGGAAATATTTGCAAATCACATATTCCACAAAGAACTAGTATCTAGAATACAGAACTCTGAAAATTCAAGAGTCAAATAATCCACTCCAATTAGAAAATGGGCAAAAGGCATGAAGAGACATTTCACAGAAGAGGATATGCGGATGGCAAATGAACACACTAAAAGATACTCCGCATCATTAGCCATCAGAAAAATGCAAATATAAACCATAATGAGATATCATTACACATCTATTAAAATAGCTAAAATAAAGAAAATTGATAAGGAGTGGATTCTGGGAAGATCGAAAAGTAGGAAGCACCAGGAATATATCTCCTCACCTAGAGAACAACTGCATGGCATACTCTGTCTGATGTAACTATTTTAGAACTCTAGAGTCTGTTGAAGGCTTTTAATTTCCAAGAGAAGGCCTGGACCCTAAATTGCTCTTAACTGTGGTTGATTTTAGCTCTTAGCATAGTATCAGTTACTCATACCCAATTTGCTGCCAATGGCAGGCAGCCTTGCAGGGATTCCAGGAGCAGCCTGCACACAGTTTATGAGAGCCAGGGTGTACAAAAAGAATGCTGTCCTTCAAAAATCAGGAATCTGCCCTCTGACAGCTGATTATTGCTTCTGATTACAAAGGGCAGACAGTGGTCACTGTTGTTCCATTTCCTTCCCTTGTTGCAAGCCCTTTCTTTCTCCTCCAGCTGAAGTGACTTTAAAGGGCTAGCACTCTTTTTCTTTTCTTTCCATTTCTTTTCTTTTTCCTTTTTTGGAGTCAGACGTTAAAGACTAATACATTTTAAAACAGCCACATATATATGGAAAATTAGAAAGTCAGTACTCATACCCAGAGAAAGATGCAGGCTCACAAAAAATGTGAGAAGGATTTAAGTTTACATTTCAGTCTGATCCTCAGCACAAAGACAAGCTACAATAATTAAAAAAGAAAAAGCAAACCCTGGGGAAGGGGAAGAAGCATCTGATTTTCACAGTTATCATGTTATTATATTTAAATGTCCGGTTTTCAACAATAACAACAACAACAACTAAATCACAGCACATACAAAGAAATAGGAAAGTATGGCACATTCAAAAGAAAGAAAATTAACCAACAGGGTCTGTCCCTAAAAAAGTTATAATTGTGGATCTACTAGACAAAGAGTCTAAAACAAGTATCTTACAGATGCTCAAAAACCTAAAAGATATGGAGAAAGTAAAAAACAAATGATGTATGAACTAAATGGCGATATCAATACAGAGATTTTTAAAAAGTAAAAAGAAACTAAAATAAAAATTTTAGTTGAAAAGCATAATAACTGAAATGAAAAATTTACTGGAGATATTCAAAGGCATATTTGAACAGGTAGAAGAGTCAGTGAACTTGAAGTAGGACAAAGGAAATTATGAGTCTTAGGAACAGAAAGAAAAAAATATTGAAGAAAAAGGAACAGAGGTGTTGGACACCATCAAGCAGATCAACATATCCATTGTGGGAGTTCAGAAGCTTAAGAGAGAGAAAGAATAGTGAGATTATTTGAAGACATATGGACAAAAGCTTCCCTTATTTGATATAAAACATAAACATAAAAATCCAAGAAGCTCAATGAATTCCAAATAGGATGAACTCAAAGAGATCCACCTCAAGACACAAGATACATTTTACTCCAACTATTGAAAGACAAAGAGAGAATCTTGAAAACAACAAGAGAGAATCAACTTATTACATAGAAGGGATCCTCAATTATTGTTAGAAATGTCGGGAGTTTAGAATGCAGTGAACTGGTGTATTCAAAGGGTTAGAGACACACACACACACAAAAACCTGTCAACCAAGAATCCTACATTCAGCAAAAATGTCCTTCAAAAGTAAGAAATTAAGGCATTCTCATATTTTTTTAAAAAAAAGCTAAGGAAGTTTATTACCACTACACATGCTCTGCAAGAAATTCTAAAATGAGTTCTACAGGTTGAAATGAAAGGACACTAATAGTAACTTGAATCTTAGTTAAGAAATAAAGTTCTAAGCAAAGGTAATATAACATGGTCAATTATAAAAGCTAGTATTATTGTAATAATGTTTTGTTAACTCCATTTTTTTCTACATGATATGAGACTTAAAAAATATATTAGTCTAAAAGGTAGTATTATTGTAACTTTGGTTTGTAACTCCGCATGCTGTTTTCTACATAATTTAGGAAGCTAATACGTCTTTTAAAATATTAGTTTAATAAAAGATGTAATTTTTAGCCATCAATGATTGAAAGGAGTGGGGACAGAGAAGTAGAGGAGCAACATTTTTGTATGTTATTAAAGTTAAGCTGGTATAATTCCAAATTAGAATGGATAACTTTAGGACATTAAATGTAATCCCCATGGTAACTACAAAGAAAATAGATACAGAATATACACAACGGGAAATGAGAAAGGAAATTAAACATTTCACTAAAAAAAATAAACTAACCACAAAAGAAGACAGTAATGCAGGAAATGAGGGACAAAAAAAAAAAAAAAAAAAGCCTAAAGGTAACTGCTGTATGACTTCATCTATTTGTGATGCTTTGAGCATTCAAAATCATAGAGACAGAAAGTAGAATGGTGGCCAAGGGCTGAGGAGAAGTAGGAACTGAGAGTTGTTTAATGGTATAGAGTTTCAGTTTTGCAAGATGAGTTCTGGAGATGGATTGGTGGTGATGGTTGTAAACAATGTAAATGTACTTAATACCACTGAAATATACACTTAAAATGGTTAAGATGCTAAATTTTATGTTATGTATATTTCGCCACAAGAAATTGAAAAAAAAATAATGCTGAATGCTGGCAAGAATGCAGAAAAAAATGAATCAGGATATTGGATACATTGTTGTGAAATGTACCTAAACGAAGGCCATGTGATTAGAACCACCTAGTAGATGGTGGTAGATACGGAATCTGATCAGATATTGATGGTAATCAGATATTGAAGATGAAGAATTCTGGATAAACCAGCCTAACAGGATTCTTGCTAAAATTGGGAATTACAGAGAAAGACACAGAAGTCCAAAAGTTAAGTCCTGATTAAGGAGAGAATCAGAGGAGCCTGATGAAAGTTTGGTCAAGGAGAGACTCTGTCAATAGCAGTAATTTCAGTGTACATAGATGATACTTAATACATATTTATTGAATGGGTAAGAGACTTACCATCATTTCACCACTACATGATTCCTTTAGTCACTGATTATCTGCCAGACGCCTGGGTTTGCAAAATGAGAAAATGAAAGACTCAGGACAAAAAGCTCAGTTTGCCTTAGTGCAGCATCGACATCCTCCCAACTGAAGTCAGTGTTTCCCAAGTGGGATCTGTTGGCATTTTGGGCAGGAAAATTCTTTGCTATGTGGTGATAACACACTATAGAACTTTTAGCAACATTTCAAAAACTCTCCAAATGTCAGCTTTACCCTCCAATGGCTGAGACAGTAAAGAAATGTTGGCCAGGCAGGGTGGCTCACGCCTGTATTCCTAGCACTTTGGGAGGCCAAGGCGTGTGGATCACGAGGTCAAGAGATCGAGACCACCTGGCCAGCATGGTGAAACCCCGTCTCTACTAAAAATACAAAAATTACCTGGGCGTGGTGGCAGGCGCCTGTCATCCCAGCTACTTGGGAAGCTGAGGCAGGAGAATCACTTGAACCTGGAAGGCAGAGGTTGCAGTGAGCTGAGATCTTGCCACTGCACTCTAGCCTGGTGACAGAGTGAGACTGTCTCAAAAAAAAAGAAAGAAAAGAAAAGAAAAAGAAAAAGAAAGAAAGAAAGCAAGCAAGAAAGGAAAGAAAGAAAGAAAGAAAGAAAGAAAGAAAGAAAGAAAGAAAGAAAGAAAAGGAAAGAAGGAAAGAAAGTCTTCACCTGCATCGTTTCCTAGTGCTTCCTAGGGACACTGGTTGAGAACCAGCACTTTGTCTCTTTCTGGTTGTTACAGCTACAAGAGAACCTGGGGATAAACATAATTCATGAGCTACATCCCATATCCTGCCATGGCATGGTTGCATGTATGTTGTAAAAGGAAATAGGACTTCCTTGCCTTCTGAGTGGCTCTAAGTTTGAGTTTGAATTTGTCTGAAGTATTCATTTGGCTTTTATTTCTGCTGGTTGTTCTTTTTTGTGGACATGAAAAAAAAATTCCTTTTCAGAAAAATGCTGCTGAGCACAGACCAAAGAGCACTCTGCAAACCAACCTTTTCCAATCTCAATAGAAGAAAAATATTTGAAAGGGAAAAGTATTACTGGATTATTTTTGTCAACATGAAAAATCTCTTGAAAGGACAATTTCCTCTTGTTGACTGGCAGAAAAACAACAGTGTTAATTAAGTTGCCTTGTTAAATCTGAAAGAATATACATAGTCAACGCTGGAAACCCTTCCAATTGCCTTTGTGGAAAGGTATCAAAGGGATCTACAAGAATCTCTATTAGAGAAATGCTGCGGCTTGAGCTTGGGCCAATGGGACCTTTGGGAAAAACTCTTGCGGAGGTGGAGGGTGGAGAAAACCAGACTTATCATGTCATATATTGAGCGCTTGACAAGTTTCTTTCCTTTTCCTCCTTTCCCTTTGGAGAGGGGAAGGATGTGAGTTTGAATGGAGAGTCTGTAGAAATGCCCCAATTAGAGTGTGGACGTCCTCACACTTGCTCTCTTGGCCTATGGTGGTAGCAGGTAAGCTTTCTGTGGGAACAGGAAGAACAAATCTTGCCCCCAGTAATAGAGTTCTTTCAAAAGAGCCCAAGTGAAGTGTGCAGTTTATATAGAAAACAACAAAGACAAAATGATTGCATTAAACAATGAAAACACTGGGTTGCTTTCTCATGAATCTAGTTCTGGGATAGGAATGTTGGGTGAACAGAGAGCCCCAGAAGTGTAGAAGAACGACATTTGAGGTAAAAACAGGAATTCAGAGGTCCTGCTTTTGTACCCTGCTTGAGTTTTAGATGAGATGAAGCTAGCAGCTCTGCCAAGTTGCAGTGCAAAGGCTTACACGGCTTCTTGGGAAAAGCACTTTATTTTAGATTATAGCACAGCGGCTATGGTTCAAATACTAGGGATTGTAATTGAACTCAGAACCAACCTTTTCTGTGAACACAGGGTGCAGTAATAAATTTACCCAGGCTTTACCCATTTCTGAATAATATGGATGCCAGGCTTTCAGGACCAAAAGGTGTAGTAGCCCAAACATGGAATCACTAGTATCTTGCCAACCTTCCAACCACTGACCCCTTCAAAAATACATTGTAGGAAATGTACCTAGCTGTGCATTCAAATGTACACTTGCTGTCTGCTTTCTGTGATATTAATATGAAATGATCAGGAGAAATGCAATTAGCACCAGGAAACTTTTTGTTCAATTCCCATCTTTATCTAGGGTCATGACAGAGCTTGGGTGGGGAGTTGGAGGAGAATACAGAATAAATAAAACAGTTCCTCTCGATCCTGGATAATCTTTGATTTGATAATGAAGGTGATGTGCTTACCCTCCAAACCCCAAATGTCATCCTGTCATTAGGCCCTAATGAAAGCTTAATTGTTCTGTTGGGATAAAATGATGTGCCTCATTTCCGTATACTGCATTTGCTCTCTCCTTGTTAAAATTAATCCAGTTATACAAAATTCAGTATTCCTCCAGAGTTGTCCAGAGGCTTAGAAGACAACATTTCATACAGGCTCAATTATTTATTTTTGTTTTTTGTAAAAGAACTTGTAACAATATACTTGCTCTTTTTATAATCGTATTTTGGAGTTGTTTTTTATGAAAGGAAAAATCAGCACATAGTTAAAAATCAAATGGTTTTGAAACACTTATAGTAGAAAGTAACAGTTCCCAATCCCACCCTTTTCACCTGTGCTCCCTAAATGCAATCACTTTTAAACATTCCTGGTTTTACTTCCATATTGCTAGTTAACACTTATTTATTTTTTGTGTTATCTACTGATTTTCTTCTAAAGACAAGAAGTGTTTGGCTTACTTACATTAACCTTGTCACATGCTCCCACCATAACATGACATTATTCTCAACTTCTACTGGGCTTGCCACTTCTAAATTGTATTTATATCTCCCTTGATTGGTCCATCAATCTAGTCTCTGTCTCTTGCCTCCACATATCACAGGATGAGATATGGGCCCTCAATACCCTTTTCTTCACTGCTCTTCTTTCTCTTCCACTTTCCATTCTCATTCAACTATACTATATTTTTACATTGTCAAATTTAATTTATATTTGCTCTGTCACCAGAGTAGTCTTTCTTTGTGATTTTTCCAAAGTTGGAAATAATGAAAATATTTGCACAATTAAGATTTTCCTAAATTATTTAGTGCTGACCCACATGGTCTCCTTCACAATTCCTGCAATACTCAAAGGAGATTGAGTCTAGAGTCAGGTTCAAATGGATTCTCTTCCTTTAAATCATTTTATCGAAATCATTCCACCTTTTAGTTTCTGTAATATATATTTCAAGTTTTACTTATAAAGTTATTTTTGTTTGTTTTTGCTGGAATTTCTGATGTCCTGTTGCCTTTACTGAGTATATACCTCAATCATATCTTCAAGTTTTTCCAAGCTCATAATTACAATCTTAGTTCTGTTGGTTCTGTCTCTTATAGACCTCCATTTGCTCCCATTTGGGCAGGTTGCTCTCTTAAACATGCTGTGTAGAGTCGCCCTGAGATATGCCCCTTGCTCTCCAGGGTTGGAGTTGCTGTTTGCTGGATTCAGTGGGATTTCTTTCTTTTCTAATTTGCCTTCTGAGTTTGCTATTAACTTTCTAAGAAAGGCTGTGTATTAGGCCATTTTTGCATTGCTATAAAGAAATACTGGCCGGGCGCGGTGGGTCAAGCCTGTAATCCCAGCACTTTGGGAGGCCGAGGTGGGTGGATCACGAGGTCAAAAGATCGAGACCATCCTGGTCAACATGGTGAAACCCTGTCTCTACTAAAAAAAAAAAAATACAAAAAATTAGCTGGGCATGGTGGCGCGTGCCTGTAATCCCAGCTACTCAGGAGGCTGAGGCAGGAGAATTGCCTGAACCCAGGAGGCAGAGGTTGCCATGAGCTGAGATCACGCCATTGCACTCCAGCCTGGGTAACAAGAGCGAAACTCCGTTCCCCCCGCCCCCAAAAAAGAAATACCTGAGACGGGGTAATTTATAAAGAAGAGATTTAATTGGGTCATGGTTCTACAGGCTTTACAGGAAGCATGATGCTGGCGTCTGCTGGGCTTCTGGAGAGGCCTCGGGAAACTTACAATTACAGCAGAAAGTGAAGGGGAAGTAGGCACATAATGTGGCAGAGACAGGAGAAGAGGGAGTGAGGGGAAGCGAGGTTCTACATATGTGTACTCAGAGCAATAGCTCACTTGTCCCAAGGAGATAGCCCAAGCCATTAAAAGAGGGTTCTGTCCCCATGATCCACACATCTTCCACCAGGCCCCACCTCCAGCACTGGGGATTATATTTTGATGAGATTTGGGCAGGAACAAGTATGCAAACCATATCAGGGTGAATGGGAGGTAAACTTTCTACATCCTTGCAGGTTTAGAATTTTTTATTTTGCCCTCAAAACACAATTGATAGTTTGGGCATAGACGTCTCTGTTGAAAATCCTTTTCCTTGTCTTTTAGTATCCAATCCTGCTGCTAAGTCTGATGCTACTCCAATTCTTACTTATTTTGTAGGCTACCTTCTTCCTTTTTTTTTTTTTTTTTTAACTTTTCAGGAAGTTGTCAGGAATTTCAGTCTTCTACCACTTCACAGTTAACTCTTCTTGGTATTGAGTAGATTCCTATACTTTGAACATTCATATTTCCCTTTAACTCTGGGAAATTTTCTAATTTAATCTCTTTGATAATTTCCTGCACTCCAGTTTCTTTTTTTCCTACTGTGAAAATTCCATGAGTCATCCTTAGACCTCCTGGATTGTTTATCTACATATCTTTTTTTTTTTTTTTTTTGAGATGGAGTTTCACTCTTGTTACCCAGGCTGGAGTGCAATGGCGCGATCTCGGCTCACTGCAACCTCCGCCTCCTGGGTTCAGGCAATTCTCCTGCCTCAGCCTCCCGAGTAGCTGGAATTACAGCCACGCACCACCGTGCCCAGCTAATTTTTTGTATTTTTAGTAGAGACGGGGTTTCACCATGTTGACCAGGATGGTCTTGATCTCTCGACCTCGTGATCCATCCGTCTCGGCCTCCCAAAGTGCTGGGATTACAGGCTTACAGGCTTGAGCCACCGCGCCCGGCCTTATCTACATATCTTAATCTCACTTATTTCTGTATTTGGTCTATAGTCTAGGAGATTTTTTCCAACTTTGCCTCCGAAGTTTCTATTGAATTTTTTATTTAAGCAGTCATATAATTCCAAAGAGATCTTTCTTATCTGATTATTCCTTTTAATAGAACACTATTTTTGTTTTGCAGTTACCAAATCTCCTCAAATCTTTCTTAAGGATATTAACTAGATTTCATTTTTAAAGTTTGTGTCTTTCCCCTAAACTACAGTCATGTTTCCTGTTGTTTTCCTTGCTCGTTTTTCTATTCTGTAGTCAACTTTCCTGTCATATTAAATTTCTGGTGATCTGTGGTGTGTGTGAAAGAATGAGGCAATAAGAAGGCTATTGGTGGGGTCTGTTTTTAAGTGGGTGGAACTTGTAAATGACAAGCTTGAAGAGTTTCGGTTTAGGGTGTGTGTATGGGAACTGGGTGATCTCAAAGTGCTAGAGTAAGGTGTTTTGGGGTTTTGGGGGGAATTTTTTTTTGAGATGGAGTTTCACTCTGTCACCCAGACTGGAGTGCAGTGGTGCGATCTTTGCTTACTGCAACTTCTGCCTCCCAGGTTCAAGCAATTCTCCTGCCTCAATCTCCCAAGAAGCTACAATCACAGGCACCTGCCACCACACCCAGCTTCTTTTTGTATTTTTAGTAGAGACGGGTTTCACCATGTTGGCCAGACTGGTCTCAAACTCCTGACCTCAAGTGTTCCGCCTGCCTACGCCTCCCAAAGTGCTGGGATGACAGGCGTGAACTACCATGCCCAGCCTAGAATGAGGTTTTAACACTGTCCTCCCCACTGTTTTATTGTCTTGATGCTGGTTTTTGGCCTCAGGCTAGTCCACATGGAAAGGCAGGATGAAAGGTGGTCAAGTTACATATACATCCTGACCTGTAATTAATCCCCCTCTTTTCATCCCCACCAATCTCTTCCATCCTGTGTTGTACCTGCTATTTCTGAGGTCTGATTCTCTCTGGAATAATCAAGCAGGTCAGCCCTTCCTTGCTGCAACCCCCTTTCAGGCTGTGGTTTCCTTTGCTGTGGTTCAGAAGTCAACAGACTTTTATTCAAATCATTCATCTTCTAACAGCTTTTTCCCATTCTCTTTGTGGTTATGAGTTTGCACTTTTGTATTTCTTTAGTATCATTTAGAAAGTACTTTGGGTGGGAAAGGAAGTAAATAGGTTTTCTCAGTGGACCAATGTGACCCAGTACACTATTTTTAAAGAGAGAGTTTGTGATTTTTATATGCCACATGCCAAAGAAATACCATGTAGCTCTTCATTTTATGTCAACCGTTTGTTAATCTGATGCTTGGAATGATGGACGCAGAAAGTTGCAGGAACATTTCATTAATTAGCTAGATCTTATACAAAATATACTTGGAAAAAAAGTGTGTTCTGCTCTTTGTTTCTACAGCCTCCAACTGATCAGGCCAGGTGTTTTTGTTTCCTAAGCTTTAGTGAAGTAAGCAAGGTTTTTAATTGATTTAAAAAATTCATTATTTATTTATTGAAAAAGAAGGATTGGATCTATCAAAATGCTTTCCTTTTTTCTCAGTAAATAAATGAACCAAGACCTCAAGAGTAGATCTGCCAAAGGAGAAATACAATGGCCAGTGGGTATACAGATTTTTTCAAGGATAAAGAGTCAAATTAAAATAAATTTTAATTTAATTTAAATTTTAATTTATGTCACCTGTAAAGTTAAAATACTTTTTACTAAAAAAAAGGATTATAAAATAGGTGCCTCTATGTACTTTTGGTAGGAACAACAAAATTTGTGATAAACTTTCTGGTAATTTAAAATGCTCATAGTATTTAATCTGGCAATTCCCCATTTTATGAACTCAAGGCAAGAAAATAATCAGAAATTAAGATCAAGATGGATGTCTTACAATGCTCATTATAGCATTGTGTGCAATAGAAAAACCCTAAATGACATACACAAAGAAAAAACATAAAATTTGGCACATCTATACCATGGAATATTACTCATACATTAAATAATGTTTTTAAAGAGTTTTTAATGAATTTGTAAAATGTTTAGGTATAATTTAAGTAAAAAACAAACAAAACTTGGAAATGGTGTATGTATGAAGTTGTCAACCATTCAAAAACGAACAAAACCTAGATGGAACTATAGCAACATTTTAACTGTGGTTGTCTTTTGTTGGCTGTTTTGTGTGAGATGTTTTCTTTTTTTGCTTGTTAACATTTTGTTGCATTTTTCAGATATTTTACAGTAACTATGTTTGGTTTTGATAGAAGAAAAAGAAAACCACTTTAAATTATGTGCCTTTGAAAGTAAACCTTTTTAAAAACATCACCAAATGACCCACATAGCTTTTTTCCCCTGAACTTTTTACCTTTTCTATCACAAAAGCAAAAGTTGACTGCATAAGTAGTATATGTAGTGTTTTCCATTATTGAAAGTATTTCTCATGCATTTGGAAAAGCTAACTGGTACATTATGTTAGATTTGCTTCCTTTTTCTCTCTGTATTTCATATCAGATGCCAAAGTCTGATTTATTTCAACATTAGCTAAAGGAATATTCAGATTCTCCAGAAAGGGGAAGCTACAGCTGTGTCCTGAAAGGAATTAGAGCTGAAGTGATAAATGGTGGACTGACTGCCACACCCTCGGTTTTAGTCCTGGCTGGCTCACTTATGACTGGTCTGGGCTTTCTCTCCTGAAAAAGGAGGGCTCTGAATTGGATGATCTGTAAGGTCCTCTTAGGTCTCTTACTCTGGCATTGCAAATTCCTTACTCTGAAATAGACCAAATGAAACAAAGATACAGAAATGATTAGCGAGAGGCATGTGTTCTAATAGCATGTTTTGTTGACAATTTCTGTGCCTTAAGCAGAGAACATGGGCTTTTTGAATTAACATTTTTACATCCACTTGAACAATGAGACAACAGAGGTACCACAAGCCCAAAATAAAAGACACATTGCATTTTAGGCCTAGGAAGGACACTATTTGCTCTCAGAAGCACAGTGTAGACTGAGTTTTCTGGCCCACAGAACATAAAGATAAGTTCTACAGTGATTAATTTTGGTGCATTTGTTTTCCCTCTTCGAGAAGATATACCCAGTCGGTGGAATTTTCTGTAAAAACCAAGCCATTATGGGACAGTGGCTGGTGCTTTGTGCAGTGAAAGCTTTGTAGGCCCGGTTGACGTCTGCTTTTCCCAATGACTGCTGCTACCGCGCTATCCTTCCTACCATATTACAGATCTGAAATGGAAATTGCCAGGTTTTTATTTCCAGATTATAAAAGTAATACCTGTTTTATAAAAATTAAAGTTAACAAATACAACACAACAGAAAACTATAAAAAAGTATCACTTATCCTACTACAACAGCAATAAGCTTGATTAATATGCAGGGAGATTTTCTCCCACACTTTGCTATTCACACACACACTCACACACTGATACATCCAGTAATGCTGTTTTGTTGTTTCATTTTACAACATATCATGTCCATAGAATTGGACATCAGCATTTATAATTTCAGGATGGTATTACATTGTATGGGTGAGATGTATGACAGCTGGCTTGGATAACCTCCTTTGACTGACTTCTAGTTTGTGTGTAGCTTTGGTTCTTAGAAGCAATGCTGCCATGAAGAACGTTGTATGTTTATCTTTGCACTCTTCTTCAATCATTTCTCAAGGAAAATTTTATGAAAATGGAATTTCTATGTCAAAAATGTATAACATATGTGTGAGTATCTGTAGGTGTATATATATGTGTATATACATATATACACACATAAACACATACATACCCAATGCTAACTCCATAAACGTTGGACTATTTATTCTTCCACTGCTGCCACAGCTTTATTCCTCCACAGGCTCCTTATCACTGAGTGAACCTCAGATGTTTCCAACTAAAGAGGGGGCTGACAAGCTGCACCTGAGAAGGGAGTCTCTGACTTAAGGCAGGCGCAGGCGCCATTAGGAAGGTCCGGTTTGGGAGCTGTTCGTCGGAGTTCTGACTCGCTCCTCTGTTAGCGTGTTGTGTCATGTTAGCTCTGTTAGCCTTGGAGAATTTTTGCAGAACAAGAAAGGCAAAAACGACTGTTTGCCTTTGCTCCTGCGATGCTTCAACAAGTAACAGGCGTCGAGGTTTACACTGTCTACTATACGTAAGTGCCCCCACTTCTGATTTAGCTGGCCTGTAGTTGGTGTTTTTGCAATATTTCATGTTGTATGTTTGTTTGCTTTGGGCTTCTGCCCTCCCCCAAATCCTTCACCCCCAGCTCCTAGACTGCCCACCTGCTCCGCTAGAGCAGGGAGATAAAGTACCATGCACAACTGTTCTCAAGTCCAGACCATTGATTTTCCTGAGTTTAAGCTGGTATCATGAGTCGTTAACCCTGTTAGAAAAATACAAGTTGGATTTATGATTCCCTCACACAGGTAATTGGGCTCTAATTTTAAAATCTGAGCCAATTTATTTACACTATATTGCATTATAACATAACAAAAGTGCAATTGAGTCCAGGTGACATATGAATTTGAGCTTCCAATTACCTGATAAATTTTGAGTTCTTTGACAAATGATTCCTGGGTGGACATCAACCTGTTGTGGTTCCCTCCACCCACTCCCCAAACCCCAACCCCATTGTCCTCCCATCTCTCCTCGGTGCTTCTATTTTTTTCCCTTTCTTTCCTGAGCTTGAAGGCTTAGGAGTAACCTACTTCAGAAGTCCAAATCCTGCATTTTGAGATATTATCCGGAATTTCGTGTTTTATCCCTCCCGCAAACTCTTGTTAACATTTTATTTCAACTCGCAATGTATTTCTGCTGGGTCACTCTTACTGCATTGATTATAATGTTTGCTGTTAAACCACCACGTATATGAATTGCTTTCTTGGTGTATGAATCCCTGAGATTACTTTTAGAATATTGATGCTTGCTTTCCCTCTCCATGATATCCTACTATGGGCACTTTTAATAGGCTAGCTTTTCCCATCCTGTTTTCTCCTTTGCAATAATTTTCTGCATTGTATGTATTCTACATATTTCTGTAAAACATATCAAGTTATTTTTGGAACACAGGTTGGTTATAAATAAATAACATACTGCTGGAATCCGTTTCTGGGAGACTTGAAGAGTTATCCAGCAATCAGAGGCAGTTAATTGAAATCTATATTTCAAAGCGTTTTTCTTCTTTTGGCAAGCCCTTGTTATTTTGAGCAGAGAACTATTTTAAGTAATGCTTTGAGCATTTGTCAGATCAAGGTGCAGAGGAGAGGACAACCAGGGACAGCGTGGTTAAGTGGAAAGAAACCCGGACCTGAGGGCCTCCAGTAGTGGAGTCTCTCCTTTCCAGGAGGCCTTGGGCAGGTCACTTCATCTCTCTAAATCTTATTTTCACATTTTCAACATGGTTTCCTTACCTCCGAGCTCTTCAGAATTGCAGGACCTTAATTCTAAAGCTTTAACTTTGGAGAAAAGTCTGGTCTCTGACCCCAGTATGACCTTCTGCGTTGCTTTTAACTCCCACCCTTCCAAAAACCATTAACTTACCTGCTGTAGAGTATTTAAAAGTGCTTAGGTATTGGATGGCTACCCTGTAAGAAATATTTTCTGCCTTATGCTAAAGAAAGTAAAGAGAGTAGACTCTTCCATGCCTTTCCACAGGGATATGATTTCCTAGTGTTCATTGCTAAAGGTATATTTCTTTGGAGGGCTATGTGGGGATATGAAAGAAAGATATGAAGTAGCAGAGGAAGCTGTTAGGTACAATCTGTGTTGCATTAAACGAAGAGCTCTCTTGCTGTATTTAGGACCACTTCTTGAGCATTGCCAATTCTGAGCTATTTTAAAAATAAACTAGAGTATTGTAATTGCTGAATGATAACATTGCAGTTTCGCTCTATATGCTCTGGGTTACTTAATACACGTTTTCCCTTCCTTTTCTGTTAAATTGTTTGAAGTAATGCAGGTGGGAAAAGTGCTCTGATTTGAATTAAGGCCAGGTGAAGAGAGTGAAATAATCAGATTCTTTACAGTTTTCTTTTTTTTCTCCCTCTACTTTTACCCTTAGAACCAATTACTATGAGTAACACCATTTCAACTCTGTTCTCTAATAATACTGGTAAGTCTCTCTCCTCTCTCTCCTCTCCCCCCCCCCCCCACACACACCCTTTCTTTTTCTTTCTTTCTTGACAGAGCCTCGCTCTATCACCAGGCTGGAGTGCAGTGGTGCAATCCCAGCTCACTGCAACTTCCATTTTTCGGTTTCAAGCAATTCTCCTGCCTCAGCCTCCCGAGTAGCTGGGACTACAGACACGCTCCACCACACTTATTTTTTGTGCTTTTAGTAGAGGTGGGTTTTCACCATGTTGGCCAGGATGGTCTCAATCTCTTGACCTCGTGTTCCACCCTCCTCGGCCTCCCAAAGTGCTGGGATTACAGGTGTGAGACGCCACATCCAGCCAGGTTGTTTTTTCAAAAAAAAACTTTTTCATTTTTTTGTAACTCCCCTCATCATAAAGAAGTGGCTCCACCCCCCCCAAAAAATCAGAATTGTCATTTTTATAAAGTTCTTAGCAACTCTTTTTGGCTGATGGATCTAGTCACTTTTGATCTGTGAGCATAATGGATAAAAAAATATATTGTAGGAAATTCAATCTGAAAATGTCATATTTTATTGTGAATAGATCCAACATGTTTTATTTTTGACAGTCTTAGATAAAGGATGATATGATTAGGGATCTGACTTAACTCTGAGAGAATTTTTTTCTTAGACAATTTACACGATTCTTTTTCAAATGGACATTGGCAGAATTAACCAGATTTAATGCCATTTTGCTCACTCGATGATTTTAAAATGTGTGTATATATACTATATAAGTAATTTTTTACATTCTTGATCATGCATTACTTCCCATTTCAGGTTATAAGCAGTGGGAATTTGCTAGCTTACTCTGGTAATTATCTGTTCTCCTAGTTGCAAATACTGTTAAGTAGTCTTTAAATGCCACTCTGAGACGATTAAAAGAATATTTAAAATCCTTCCATTAAAAACAAGTAACCAAATTTGGTAAAGTTCTTTCTGACCATCTGGGCTCTTGCACAAGTTGAAAAATCTAGGGCACTATCAGGAATGTCACCAATAGCTAGTTATTTGAGAGTAATTTAATGTGTGAGGAATGTGTTAGAAGACTATTTTAAGTCCACACATTTCAAGTAGGTTTTATTTATTTGAATCTGGGAACATATGGATTGAAAAATTCTCAAGGTAAGCTTTTGGTTGTGAAGTCATTTATAACCAAATCAGCAGTGATCAGTGAGAGCTGGAGATTATAATTGAACTGGGGAGTGTGGTGGCTCTTATAGCACTCTTAACTATTTGAAGTCGTTATAGAAACTGTATAATAAAGTATCACATACACAGATAGACATGTGTGTGATGTAGGTAATAGGATGTTAGAATGGTGGTCTTGTCTGTTTTCACAGAGGCACCCATAATACAGCTATCAAGACACTACCTCGCATAGAAAGATTATCCTCGTCTATGGCTTTTGTGTACATAAGAGTCCAAAGGAGACTAGACAAGACCTCTCTGTAGAGAGAACTGTGGCCATGTATTGAGTCATCATTACCATCTTGGGAAGAAGTAGGGTGTTGTCTTGTAACTCGAAATCCCAGCGGGAGTCACTAAGAGGACTAATCAGAAAGCTCTGAATTGTTTTCTTGCAGTTGGAAAACCAGAGGCTTGTGCCTGCATTAAGCCTGGGAAGTTTAGAGGTACCATGCATTTGAGATTCACCCTAAGACACTGGAAGGCCAGGAATAGAGGGGCTGGCCAACTGCTTGGGTGGTAGAGTAGGAATGTCACTGCTTGGGAAGTGGCCAGTATTTCCCAGCTTTTGTCAGGGCGTGAGATGTGTGTGTTTCCTGGGGATCAGTTCTGGACTGTGCAAAGGAGAGGGCCAACATGGGGTTGTTTTTGATCTACTTCAATATAGTAACTGAAGGAGTCATGGAAAAGCAGCGTATGAGGTCCAAGGCAGATGCCTAGATGACCTGGGGCTGGGGAAGGTGGTATTGGCTGCTGCGGCAGGGGTGGGGGGCTGGGTGGGGGCAGGCAGCGAGGGGGATCTAATGAGCTGTGTGAGAGAAGAATCCAGCAGGAAACCTCTGCAGAGTCCATAAAAGCTCATCAAAAGTGAAAATGTCAGCCCTAACTATCTGCCAGGCACAGAGACAGCCAGGCTAGATTATAACAGAACTAGCACATCGATGCTCCCCTCCCATCTGCTCTTGGAGTTGTTTCCAAAGTCAATAATGACTTTGCTTTGAACTCTTCTCTTTTCATAGAGTGATGATTAAAACCCAATGGAAAATGCAACAACCTTTCTCCACTTTTTTGTGCATTTGCTTTGGTCATTTTTAACTTAAAAGGCAAGATTTTTGTCTTATAAAGTTGAGAAAGCATGAGTAGCTCCTTAACATTTCCCCTATGGGGTGTGTGTGTGTGTGTGTAGATAAAGAATCTGTTATCATTCATTGTCCTCAGGCCTCTTGTGAAATGCTTAGAAATACTCAGTTCAGTTTAAATTAGGGATCTGCAACCATGGGTCTGAATGAATTAGATTTTGCCAAATGGCCATCAGTTTTAATTAATTGTGGTTTTGAAGATCTTACCTATTCTGGTGTGGTGTAAATCACACTTTGGGGGTGTGTGTTGGTAATTCTCCATCCCCCACCTTCCTAGTCTGTTAGGCAACCTTATCTACACTGCTTGTTGACTCAGGAGGTTGATTGTATCACCTGGGCTTCCAGTTTGGCTCTGTCAATGGGAGATCCTGGAAAGAGAGGCCATGGGCAGAGAGAGAGGTGGGGGATGTTTACTCCCCGAAAATGTTTCTCATCATGTTTTGCAGGGTGTGTGTCCCTTCAAGACTGCAGCTGTGGCGATAGTTGTCCCACACCCCATCCCCACCCCTACTCCACCCACCTTTACCTCACAGGCTCTGGTAACATGTTCCTTTGCTTTGCTTTTTTAGGCCCAGGATACTAAGGCATTCTGCTTTAGCTAGTCCCAGGTGCTTCAAATCCTTACCTTGTAACCCAGCCTCCACCTCTGAAAATAGTTTTTCTCCTTAAAGTTTCAGATAAGTCTGTGTCCTTCCAGAATTCTGACTGATACCATCAGAATCTGTTTTTTTGCTGCCATTATTCTCTGCTGTTATTCTCTCCCTTCCATAACCTGAGTAGGCTTCAGATTGAGATAACTAGGGACAAGAAGGAGGAAGGTGAAATTCCCGGGATTATATAAACTCACTTTCTTCTCTTTGGGCTCAAAATAGATCAGTCTCTGGAGAAAGGAAGGGCACTGTTTGTCATAATATATCTGCCTGGCTGTCATTCAGGACCTAATTGGACTCTCTTAAATTTCATTCTTTTCATGCTTGTCATGTTTCTGGGTCCCTGAGAAATCTCTTGCCATGTGTATTCTGAAGCAGCACATTTTGACATAGCCATTTTGATGCTGTGGATATTTTAATCTTCAGAGTCCAAAGAACAGAATACAGGTCATAGGCATAATAGATGTCTTCACACCCTTCTGGGCCGTTTACCTCATCCTTGAACCTCACCTTCACTTGAATTGCATTTTTGCTTTGTAAAAATATGTATATGTGAAATTCAAGAGAATGTTATGGATTCTCTTGTGTCTGCATTCAACTTCCATGATGATCAACCTATCTTTGAGCACATGTGTTTTTCTTTTTTTTTTGAAATGGAATTTCACTCGTTTCTCAGAATGGAGCACAATGGTACAATCACAGCTTATGGCAACCTCTACCTCCCAGGTTTAAGCAATTCTCCTGCCTCAGCCTCCTGAGTAGCTGGGGTTACCAGTGCCCACCACCATACCTGGCTATTTTTTTTTTTTTTTGTATTTTTGGTAGAGACAGGGTTTCACCATGATCTCAAACTCCTGACCTCAGGTGATCCACCCGCTTTACCTCCCAAAGTTCTAGGATTACAGGTGTGAGCCACCCCAACTGGCCTGTGTTTTTCTTTTCCTTTCCTTTTTTATTATTTTTTGCTGATGTTTAAAGCAAATCCTATTCAATTATTTCACCTATAAATACTTTACTATGTTTATTTAGCAGATAAGGACTTTAAATGTAACCACAGTACATGCAATAAAACAAGCATTCTTTAATAGATGATAAATAGTCCATGTTTGATTTTCATTTATTTCCTCACATCTTTTTCAGCTGAGTTTTCAAAATCTTAAGCCATACGACATCCATGCGCTGCCTTTGGTTGCTGTGTCTCTTAGATTTCCTTTAATTTCTACCCATCCTTCACCTTTAAATTTTCTTATTGAAGTATAACAAACAGCGAAAGTACACACATTTTAAGTGTGTAGCTCAGTAAATGTTTCTGAAATAAACATCCCATGTAACAACTTCTCAAAGATGTAGAAAATATCACTAGCATCCTGAGGTTTCCTGGTCACTAAGTGAACACCTGCCCACAACATATGCACTATTTTAATAATCATAGATTGGTTTTATCTGTTTTGAACTTTATAAAAATTGAATAATACAGCATTTTATCTTTTTGATCGTCTTTGGGAAATTTCAGCTGTCTTTTGGGAAAAAACTTATTGGGGATATAATGGGTATATAATAAACTGTGCCCATGTAAAATTTATAGTCCAGTAAGTTTTAAGAGGGATACACCCATGAGTCCACCACCAGAATCAAGATACAGAACATTTCTACCACCCCTAAAACTTTCCTTGTGCCACACTGTAGACATTTCCTCCTCTTACTCCAGGCTCTCAGGCAAACATCAATTTTATTTTCTGTTACTAGCAGTTATTTTGCATTTTCTAGAATTTTTAATGAATTGACTCTTAATATGAACTCCCTTGTGTCTGACTTCCTTTAGTGAACATAATCACTTGGAGAATGGTGGTTGCATGTGTTAATGTTCCTTCTTATTTCAGAATAGCATTCCATTGTACGGTTATTCCACATTTTGTGTATCCATTCAGTTGGTATACATATGGGTTGATTACAAGTTTAGATTATTATGAATAAAGTTGCTTATGTATAGATATTTGTGGGGACATGTTTTCATTTCTCTTGATTAAAACCTTAGAGTGGCACTTACCCCAATTTACCTAGTACTCTTTCTTCTATGCTTTCATCTGGGAAATTTTTATTCTGCCCAAATAACGTTCTTTAGTTCCTTTTAGTGTTTTAATGTAGATTTTATCTTCTTGCAGAGAGATGTTAACGTTCTGGCAGGTGGATACGGTATGAGCAAGTTATATTGATTTAATCCAGAAACGATACTTTTCCAATTCCCTGGTCTATTTCTGGTTTGTCCTAACAAGTCAAGGCCTTTGAGTTTCACAAAGGAAAGTCTGGGGTGTTTATGATGGCCCTGTGTCCTTAGTGGATTCTAAACTGTGATTTTGTCTGTCTCCCCAACACTGTTAGACTGATGAAATGGCTCCTTAGTTTTTGGTCTTAGCACTGATTTTTGCTTAGTTTCTTGGTCTCTTGCTTCATATATTTGCGGTTTAGGAATTTGAAAATGTCTCAAGGGGAAATTACATTAGGAGTATTGGGCTCACTTTTCTGTGGTTTACCATTCTCACAAATCTTAGTCCCTCAAGTTCTTGCTGCTGCTTCTATAGCCCTTAACTTCCAAATTTCTCTCTAGCTCAGAAATTGCTTCAAGCCCTACCTGCTGCTTTCTAGTTGTTTTACTCCCAGACAATCGAAATCCGCAGATGTCCTTAGGACACGAAGTTGCTTTAAACATAGAGCTCACGTCAGTGGGCTTTCTTTCCCTGCAGCATCTAGGATGCTTGAATCCTGCATGCCTTTGTGGTTCTCGAATGCTTTTGAACAGCTCACTTGTTTTTTTGTTTTAATTTATGCCGTATCACTTATTTTCTGCAGGAGGATTAGTCTGATGTATGAAGTTATTCATAGCCAGAAGCATAACTTTTCTGGTCATGTTTTAAGAAAAACCTTCCATCCTCACCCCCCACACACCATTTTTTTAAAATGCTATTTGTTTGCTGAAAAGATAAGCGATTCGTACCCTCTTTAAATACTTCACACACTGGATATCTGATTGATATTTTTGTAGTCATTCTTAAATGTGTTTGTCTTCTGTTTCTGATAAATATTTAGTTATATCTAAAGATTACACATCCTATGAGGTTAATATATCTCCCTATGATAGTAACATTAATATATCATAGGGAGCATCACATCATGAGCCATAAAATGAAATGGTTCCCGAACTTTGCTCCACAGTGGAATCACCTAAAGCATCTCAAATTAAAATTACTAGTGTTTTATACTCCAGACATTCTGACTTGATTGATTTGGTACATGATCTGAACATCAGGATTTTTACGAGCTCCCCAAGTGATTCTAATTGCTGCAAAGTGTGGGAACCACTGATGTAATGTCCGATTATTCCACTTTCAGTTAGGTTAGGATTGATCATAGATTCACGTGTTACCAGTCTGATGCCTTAAATATCAAGTTTCCCAACAAGTTCGAAGGCAATGGTTTTGCAGCTATGAATGGTGGTTGCCTAGACCCAGTACTTTATTAAGAGCTGTGAAATGATGATTTTCTAAATCTGTCATTCATCCTGCTTTTATTACCTGTGATTCCTCTATAAGGAAAAATGTTCCTTTAATGTCTGTGTGGTTACTTTAAAAGGTTGTTCATACAGGAAAGGCAGAGTAAGTGTTTAATTTCCCTTAGTTTCTTTTTGTTAATATTTTCTAAATCGTAAGTTGGTGTCCTGGCAACTTCTAAGGGTGGCCAGTGATTTTTACTCTTAAGAAATGCTTGGATTTATATGTATTTGATCTATTTCATTCTACTATTTTCATTGTTTTTATTGAAATTGATTTGTCTTGGCCAGTGGGAGCCCCTTTCAAGTTAGCTCCAAGTCCTTTTGACATTACTCTAGTAGGTTTTGATAGCTTTCCACAACAAACTTTGCCAATTCATCATGTCTATTTCCTGGAGCAGATCGGGAATGAGTCATTTCTTTAAAGATCCCTGGTCCCTTTCAATGAAAAGAAATGCTTGAAAATCCAAAATACAGGCACTAAGTACAACATTATCCTTGTCTCTCAGCCTATTCATTTCTCCCAGTTTACTTGACAATGTAGGTTATAATAAATTTCTCTTCAAAGGTTTTAGCCTGTAAATTGTTAAGTCCAATGAGTTCTGAGATCCTCTCCAAATAACCAATGTATCAGCATGTTCCGCTCCCATGTTCTTTGTTCTCCAATTTAAAGTTTAACTTCTTGGTTCTCTTTGCCCTCTTGCCCCTAGTTTTAGTAAATTATTTTCCCACCAGTTCTAATCAGTAGTTCACATCGGTTCTTCTGGTCACCTGCTTTGAACTGAGTCACCTTTAGTTACCTGTTCTGTAACTGTCCTTCCCACCAAACTGCTCACCCTACCAATCTGGCTCATACCCCTGCTCGCTTTAAAATAGCCAATTGGAATCAGCTTCAACTGTGTTGTCCAACCCTAGCCAGTAGGGGAATGACACAGCAGTAGGGGCTATCTGTGTCAGGGATAAGAACCCTATTCTCCTCCCTCATTCAGGTATGTGATTGCCATTGCTCCATCTGTGAGATGTACCCTTCTATAGAATCTATAGAAGTAAAAATTACCTTGCTGAGAAAATTTATATTCAAGTGCTATTTCTTTTGCGACACCAAAAATTTACGTATAACAAGACCAGCAATAATAACATAGTTCAATTTTTTACCGCATATTGTATGTAGATTTTAGGATACTTCTCTGTGTCTCAGTGTTCCCATCTATGAAATGGGAATGATAATTAAAATCTAGGCATAATGCTTGCCCCGTTGGCTTTACGATAGAGAGCCAATAGGAAAAATTATGGTGATAATAATAACTATGTGGCAATAATGGGAGTAGTGATGGTACCAGCTCATTTTTTCAGCAAATTGTTATGTACCTAAGGTAAGCAATAGTAGTGATGGTCATAGTAGCTGTTTAATACATATCATACCGTTCCTATATGTGAGGTACCATGTTGGGCATTAGAGATGCAGTGGTATAAGACAGGAAGGAATAGCTCATATCTTTAACAGGAGAGATGAAAGACAAACTGGCAAATATAAATTATTTTTATAAAAAAGCATTTCCTTAGGTAATTCTCTAACTTCTACTAAAATTCCCAGTAGGTTCGTACCACAATCAAAATGACTGCTTCAAAGTGGTGCTATCTAAGTGGCCATACTGAGATGTCTCCTATCCAAGTGTCATATGCATTTTGCTGAGTCACTTTTCTTTTCACCTAAGCACCTTTCCCTTGAGAACTAGTTTTAATGAAGGGGACTCTTTTTCAGTGGCTCAGAGGGTTGAGCTTCTCTTCCTCTCTACCCCTGGTGCTGCCAGGATTCCCAGACAGCAGCTGCTTCCCAAGGAGATCCACCCATCCTGGAAATGGAATAATGCCCCCTCCACCCTCCATGACTTGTCCTCAGAGGAGGAGAAAGATGCCATCAAATGAGGGTTTCTATAGAACCCAGAGTCAGGAAGCCCCTTGGCTTCCTCTGTTGCTTTAGAGTGAAAATGAGGTCACAGGATGTCCCTTTCTGTGAATGATCATATAAAAGACCAAGAGAAAACTTACCCATGTCCAACAGCTAAAAGTATCCCCATGCTGTGAAGGACTCACTTTTTTGGCTTTTTATGTAGTAGCCAAAAGACAGTCTCAGCAGGGCAGGAGCACAGGATGCTGGCAAGGTGAGAGCAGTTACTTTTCTCCTCTCACTTCTGGTGATGACTGCTTACTTCATAGGGGGCTTGGAGCCTCTTAATTGGAAAAAGAATAACCTAGATTTTTTTCAGCATTTTGCCACTCTTGGTCTTGCATTATTTTCACTTTCTACATAAGAATCCTGTTAAGTTCCTCCTCCTCTTGATCATTGTATTCGTCCATAGGAATTTATCCAGCTCCCTTTTGTGGAACGTGAACCATTTTAACTGCAAGGCATGCCCAAGACTGATCTTTATTTAACCTTGAGGATCTTGTTGTCTAGAGGATGGAGGTAAAATTCATTCATTCTTCAAAGCTTCATTGATTCTGCATAGGATTCTTGTGCCTGGGTTAAAGTCATGAATCCAGTAGATAATGCTCCTATTTTTTTGAGTGGGGGTTGAAAAACTAAGACCAAATTCAACTTTAGCCTGTGTGTATGTCTCTTTGAGCTAATAGTAGATTTATGTATTTAAAGTGTTCTTTTTAAAAAATGCAAGAGAGTATACATATGTGGCTCACAAAGGTGGAAATATTTGCTATCTGCCACTTTAGGAGAAAAGTTTGTCAACCCTGCTCTGAGACATTTATCCTGAGGCTGCTCTTTCTATTGTTTAAAGGTCACAAGCATGGGCTCAGAGTTGAAATCCTGACTCAGCCACTTCCTATGCAGTCTTAGGCAAGTGGCTTCACTCCTCTGAGCTTAGTCCATCTGTCAAGAGAAAATACTAAGAGTCAGGCAACAAATATTTATGGAGTGTCTGCTATTGGCCAGGAATTTCTAGGCATGAATTATGAAGTCAGATAACAAACATACACACAAATAAATGGCTTATATCCCTATAAAACTATGAAGACAAATGGAGCCAGTAGGACAGGTGGGGTGAAGATAGTGTGGTTGGGGGGTTTATATGCAAGAAAATGGCTTATGAAGGAGGGGAGTGGCCAACTGGCCAAATGCCATGAAGTGGTTCATTGAAGGGAGGCAAGGTCCATTCACGGGCTTTGGCAAGATGTGGTTTACGAGGGAGATGCTATAGTAGCCTTTGATCTTCATATGTTCATATTAAAGAGAAAAATATGTCGATTCTTGCTTTTTAAAGAACTTAGAGTAATCTTTCCGAGGAACAAATAGTCCAAATTTTAAAATTCTGCAAGTAATTGTCTATTTGACTCTAACAATTGCATTATAGATAATAAAGAAAAATCAATTAAGGAATGTCTTTTTAGTTTGTGTCCCTAAGATCTGATGCAGTATTCCAAAATTATCCTGCTCTTGGAGTGCTTATTGGAAATATTTTTCAGTTAAAATCTGTTACAGGTTGGGCGTGGTGGTGCGTGCTGTAGCTCTAGCTATTGAGGAGGCTGAGGTGCTAGGATTGCTTGAGTCCAGGTGTTTGAGGCTGTTGTATGTGGTGATGATACCTGTGAATAGCCACTGCACTACAGCTGGGGCAATATAGTGAGACCCCATCCTTAAAATATTTTCCATATGGGAATGCAAAAGAAACCAAGTTAAAACAAATCCCTGTGACTTTTAAATGCATGTCTAAGTCAATATTCATAAGCAGCATTTAGGGTGAATTAGAAACACTTTGGGTTTCTAACACAGAGAGGTATTTCCCCAAACTTCTTTCCTCCTTCTCATTTATCAAAGATTTTTCATCTTGCTGCTTGTCTGCAGCATCAGAGGAAACTTTGGCCACACAGCACTGCGTTACTGGAGAAAAAACACTGGTGCTATTACCCCAGGTTAGAAAAGAAGAAAAAAGGCCAATGTCTATTGATTCCTATTTCTCAAGCAGAGTGATGCCTTTAACACTCTGTAATGAAAGTTTTTATAAGTGAGAGGGATTACCAACACTGGGCTGTTATTGTCCTTTGATGTGCCTCAGAAATATTACAGAAGTTACTAAAGAATAAATTGTGGGAAGCCAACTGCTCGACTCAGGCAGCTTCTTGCTTTGCCCCTAGCCAATTTATGTAGTGGCGAATTTTCTTTCTTCCTCTCCTGGTTAAGTTAGTTAGCTTTTGAAAAGTTTTTCTTTCTTTTTTTTTTTTTTGTGTGTGTGTTTTTGTTGTTGTTGAGTGGTATGAGAGTAGACGGGCAACCCATCTAATTTCAGGACAGCAAATGAGTTGAGACTAATAGCATCTACCTAGGCACCTGTCAAACATGCATGCGTCCCCAGAACTCAGTGAAATTAGCTTTTACCCATTTTACAGATGAGGAAAGTGAAGCTCAGAGATGTCAGGACATGGCCAAGGTCACAGTGCCAATGAGATGCCCACCCAGAAACATGAAACAGGCTTATATTACTCAAAGTCCAGTGATTTCTACTTACGGTGCAGCAGCTATGTGTCCAGAGAGAAGGTTAAAATTGTTTAAAACCTGAAAACTGATGAAATATGAAGAAATCACATGCTGTGAGCCTGTGTGTTCCCCAGATTTCCACTGAACTGGAAACTGTTGGGACACCACTGTGGGTCTGAAACCTTTCCCTGGCAGCTGGGTTTGGTGTCAGCAGAGGAGAGCTGTGGCTTGTGGTTAAATAGCGCAGATGGAAACCAGGCAGCGCTTGGGTATGGGCTCAGGCTTTCTCCTCGCTTACCCAAATTAAGCTGCCTAACTGTGTTCCTGGGGAGGCTGAAGGTTTGTTAAGGGTCAGCTAGCATTTCCTAACAGCTCTCTAGAATGCGAGCATACATTTTCTTTTCCCAAGTGATGGCAGACACAGCAGACATGGTCACCGCAGAATAGCTCTAAGGATTTTTCTAAATTTGGACTGGTTTATTTGGCTTCTTATATTAAATCCAAGGGGCATCACATAACACCATCTTTTGTATAACCTTTTTGGTCCATGACTTTTAGCTTCTCAAGTCAGAAATGTTCCACGCAGATCTGTTTATACTTAAATATAGAAATTCATTGTATTTCTAATGTTTATTGTGTCTACTGTGGGGGCAGGTGTTGTGCTGAAAGCTTTACACATAATATTTGATTCAGCTTTTGCAGTAGTTGTGGAGCTTTCGTCATTCCTCTCACACATGTAGGGAAGCTGGGGGCTAAGTCACTTGCTCAAGAGCACACAGCTAGTTCATGGTGCAATCGGGATGTGGAATTGGGTGGTTTGACCCAGGTCTCATATTCTTAACTATTGCCTCCCTAGTGTGAATAAACTCTTTGAGGATATTTTGGCACATTTCTTTTTATTAAATTTCGTTACAGGTTATTTGATTTATTACAGACTTTTCATTCAGGCTCATGGCAATTTGTGCTTGGATTTTGCGTAGAAGGAAACTAACACCCCAAGAAGTGTCCACAGCATGTTTTTATGATCTCCCCTCCTTGCTCCTTTTTCTCTGTTCTCTCTTGCTCACAGGGTACCCACCTCTGAAGGAGTTCTGTGTCAGATTTCAAGGTTCTGCGTTATTGATAACTTACTCAGTGCCCAGAGGCTGGAGAAGCTATGTTGTGTCATCTCCTCTGGGTCTAGAAATAACCTCTGTTGTATTATCTGAGAATCCATTCTCAAAAGAACTTTAGTTTTTAAGCCTTTCCTCGGTGACAGGGAATTTAAGAAAATATATTTACATTAAGGTTTATTGATTAATTGAGAATAAGATAAAGATACTAACAAGTATGTCCTCATGATTTTTGGAATTAGGTACAAATTATGGCTGTTAGCTTGTTATAGAAAACTTATCTCCAAGGTATTTTTTGGAGCAATCAGATTTTGGCCGAATTTTTATCTGATGAGTTTTATTCGTGAGCCAGACCTGGAAGTCAGCACTAAATTATATTCTGTGCCTTTGTCACCATTTTATGTCCCTGAGGAAACTGTCATCTGCCAGCTTTTGGAAGAGAGGCACTTTCCTACAACACCTATTCTGTATTCAAGTCATCTTTACTACAGAAACAAAAGACATGGAGCCCCTTGGTAATGGGCCCATGTCGACTTGGAGCTAAGATAGTTGTTTTATTTGTCAGAAGAGAAGTACAGGTGTAAAAACACGGCATGTGCTAAAAGTAGTTCCTAGGGAAACCTGGTTCTTCTATTTCTTCTATCCCCTATGGCAACTGAGTGAATAGAACTCCGGGCAGAAATCAGAAGAATCGTTCTCATACGTCATTTGCTCTTTCACCACTAACCACTCTAAGAGGAGTCCATCATTTAAGAATTAGGTAACCCCTGAAGATGTCTGTGACTGTCTTCATGATTCTCCCCCATTTTTGGAACTTGGCAGTAGCGATTAAAACAAAGCAGCATGCTTTTCCAAATTCTTCCCAGCCAAGACAACACATTCCAGTGGAATCTAGAGACTGACACAAAAAGAATTGCAATTTGAAGAGTCCTACCTGTGGTGTTTCATGTATCCATCTCTAAATCCCACCAGAAGATGCTGGTAGTCTGCCCAGTTCTGTGTAGCTGTGTAGCACAAACTACAGCTAACTCTTTTATTCATGCTTCATCTCAAAAGAAACTGCTTTTTTTTTTGTGATACTCGAAGTGATTTACTGTTTGCCGTGCAAATGAGGAGAGTTGGATTTTAAAATAGCATTAAGATTGTTGCAGAGGAAAGGCACACTCCCCACCTAAGTCATTATCTGGGGATGCCGTGTGACAAATGCACATGGTAACATATGGTGGCGGTGGATGGACCGAGGCCCGGCGAGACAATTTGATGGATTTCTTTGAGACTCTGAATTAGACAGTGCTTCCAGAGATGAAAGAAGAGTATTTTTCATAAAGTTCTCTCCCCTCCCTCTGCCACCTTCCCACTTCTCTAAGGGTTAATTTTTTTTCCCTCTTGGTCTAGGGGATGGGCCCCTGGGTTAGGTTGATAATGGAGTGATGAATGGACAGGTCCAACAAGCATGGTCCTTGTTGCCATCTCCCTCTGCGTTGATCCCCTTGGGGTAAATCAGAATAATAGTAAAACAATGCACAGGTGTTGGAAAGGCAGGCTCCTGTTTTTAGGCTCTCTGGAAATTTTTCCCTTTATTTGATTTTGTTGGTTTCAGTCATATCGTCTAATACAGTTTCATACAAATGTAATCTGGCTTCCCCAGCCTGGTACAACCCAAATCAAAATGATATTATACCTCTTCACAGCTGTAAATCCTTCCTCAAATTAAAGCTCCGAAACCTAATCTGCTAGAAGTCTACAGAGGAGGAGGGGCGCCTCAAGCTCCCCACCAAGAATAGCATTAAGCATCTAATGACAACTTGACAGAGACTTTTATCTTTTGTCCCCTGTGAAATAAAATCTTCAAAGTTATCTGCCTCTTCTTTGAAACTTAGCACAGGCTGTACTTGGCCAGGTGTCTCAAAGCTGATACCAAGAGGGCAGAGATTGAGAGCGGTTTTCTACCCAGTTCTTTCTGTGCTGCCTTTTTTTTTTTTTTTTTCTTTTAAATGTCCTGGGAAGAAAGAGTAAATCTGACACGTGACAATTTTCCAAAAAGGTTAAAGAATCCTAACAGGGACTCAGGTAAGACATTGATTTAATTGAATTCATCAATTAACCAGTGAATTAATTACTCTGTATAAACCGGAGTGTAGTCAAGATAGGACAAGGGGTGGGTCAGTCTTCGGTGAGAGGGAGTATTAGAAAGCTAGAGGTCTAGATGAGCTGGGTTTACTGGCAAAGTTCAACTGTAAGTGTTAAGTGAATGTAGGGGCCTGGCAGAGTCTCAGGGATGGCCTAAGGCATCCTTAGGATGCCATCACATAGCAGGCAGACACTGCTAAGAAGAATGCTGGTTTAAATGTCTTCTGCATCTGGAACAAAATTAGTTCCCAGAGAGCCTCGTGGTGGTGGTACAGTGACTTCTTTTTTGTGTTACTATTTCAGGAATTTTCTAGGGCTTCTAGACATGGGCCCCTTAATACAGCATTTTGATTGTTTTGGAAAGAGTGCATTTTTGCAACTCTAAATAAGAGGACAAGTGTATATCCTTTATGATCAACTAGGGCATTGCGTAGGCATTTTAGTCTGCCTGGGGAAATAGGGTACAGGCTGATCATTCAGTCATTTGCCTTCTGTCCATTAGTGTCGTTTTTTGGAGTTGATTTTTTATGCTGGTTTTCATTTATAAAACTGAGTGAACCACACTAGCTGTGTCACATCAGTTAAAGATACCAGAGTACAACCTTTAGGTTGCTGAGATAACTTCAAAAATGAGGTCAGACCTCCTGGCTAGAAGAATTTTGGAATACTTTATTCTTAGAATTCTCTAGAACATAGAAGTCAGGTAGAGTGCCTGATTGAACCAGTCTCTGGGAGGATACTTTCAGAAAGATAACATAAGACAAACAACCTTCCCATACAGTTTCATCCCCAGGGCAGCTGGTATAGCAAAGGAACAGGAGCAAGGTCCTGACACTTTAATTCAAAAAATACATTTTGGGAGGAGCTATCAAAGGTCAGGCTAGCCAGGCAGTTTCAGGCTCCGAGAATACTAGAGTGAATAAACTGTTTTGTATCCTTGCTCTTGCGATTCTAGGATTGCCATCTTTAAATGGGCACAAAGATTACAAGTACCCTACAGTAACTTGGGACTTCTTAATAGAGACAGTCTACATAGATACACTAAAGCAATCAAGTGGGGACAGCAGAAAGGACAAAAGAAAAACAGAAAGGGCGTTATTCTACAATCTGGCCAGAGATGGTTACTCAGCTTTAAGGGACAAAAACCTATCTGAAAAAAATAGAGTTGGAAAAGGATTTTATTTTCCTTGAGTTGACTTGAATGCTGCTTGAATACTAGACATGGCTTTCATCATGCTAAATGAGGCTGTCTTGTAATAATAAGCAAACTCTAAGTCTTAGAGGCTTAAAGAGATATTTCTTGGAGTTTTGTTTCTAGAATGGCAGAATTAGGAGCTCCCCAGACGATTTCCCAGAAAACATCCATGACTGATGAAAATTATAAAGAAAGTCATTATTTAAAGTCTCTGGAAATTATTCTAATGGAATATAACAAATAAAAAGCACTTATGTGAGAAAATCTGAAGTCTCTCCATAAAACAATGAGGCATGTCAGACACAGCCTGCTGTCTATCCCTTTCCTGTCGCTCTGCGAGATGCAGCCTCCACTCTGGGCAGATGTGGCCAAAGAGATGGTGTTCCTTTTTTCCTCTGCTTCCAGTCAAGGAATATGGTATCTCACTGAAGGACGGGTCACTGGAATTTCTCACCTCCTCCGCCCTAAACTGCAGAGGCTGAGTTCTTAGTGAGAGGGCCTGAAAGTTTAGAAATTACCTTCTTCTACCTACCCCAACTCATGAGGTGGAGGCTCTACTCAGGAATGGGAGGCTGCAAATACTGAGGTCCTAGTCCCGCTTGCCTCAGCTTACTCATAGGCAGGTTCCATGCTGAGAGAAGCAAGCTAAGAAAGCCAGAGGTGCCCACCTCCAACCAGTCCCCTACTCAAAAAGTATAGGTATTACTCTCCCTGCCAGCTCTGGAGTTCCAGGCTCACATTTTGCCAGGGGTGGAGGCAGTCCATAAGAACTCTGAAGCTCATAGGATTGATTTCATTTGAAACTGTGTGGGGAATGTCAGGCCTATCTAAGGTTATTCTCCAAAGCAATAGACATTGTGGTGATAAGCAATTAAGAGGAGGTTGGGAGCTCTATAAAATCAACAAGCTAACCAATAGATGACCTAGATGATCAGAGAGAATCAGAGAAAGATACAGGTAAGAGAGCCTTTCTGGAGGAAGGAAAAACTGGTCTGAAAAACTAATTCCCAAAGGGCCTTGAATTTAATTGGGTCAGACTGTGAAGAAATTTATGCCTCTAGGGTATTGTTCAAAACAATTCAATAAGTGTCCAGTAATTAGTACAGCATTAACAACTGGATGTGACGCCAATTGAGGCAGACAACATAAATATTGGGGAAAGAGATAAAGAAAACCTTCAATACCCATTGCTCTCAAGTGTACATGGAACATTTTCTAAATATACCACATGCTAGGCCATAAAACAAGCCTTAATATATTTAAAGGATTGAAATAATATAAAGTATATTCTCTAACCACAATAAGGTGAAATTAAAAATCTAATATTTTTGGAAACTCGCAAATAGAAATTAACACGCTCCTAAATAGTCAATTTAAAAATCACAATGAAAATGAGAAACAATTTTGTGATTAATGAATATGAGCATGCAATATAACAACTTACAAAATGCAACTAAAATAGTGCTTTGAGGGAAACATAGCTTAAGTGCCTGTATTTTTAAAAAATTTCAAATCAGTAACCTATGTTTTACCGTAATAAACTGTAAAAAGAGTAAATCACACAAAACAGAAGAAAATAATAAAGGTTGGAACAGAAATTAATGAAATAGAGAATAGAAAACAATAGAATAAATATAACCAGAGTTGATTCAAAAGATGAACAAAACAGAAAACTTTACCTAAACCGACCAAGCAGCAAAGAAAGACGACTCAAATTACTATTAAAATCAGGAATAAAATAGACAAATTCCTAAAAAGATACAAACTAACAAAACTGATTCCACAAACATAAAGCCTGAATAACCCCTGAAAAGTAAAAAGACTGAACCTACAGTTTTTATAATAAGAAAACTACCCACAGATAAAGTCCAGGTCCAGATGGCTTCACTGGTCAATTCTACCAAACATTTAAAAAATTAATATCAATTTTTCAGAAACTTCTCCAAAAATTCTCAATACATTCTATGAGGCCAATGGTATCCTGTTAACCAAACCAGACAGGGATGACAGTGCAAGAAAACGGTCTTATCAATACAGATATAAAAATCCTCAGTGAATGACAAGCAAACTGGATCCAGCAACATATTTTGTACCATGGCCATGTAGAATTTATCCCAGATATGCAAGATCAGTTTAACGTATGAAAACTAATAAATATAACATACCATATCAATAGAATAAAGGATAAAAGCAACACAATTATATCAATATACAGAATATTTGAAAAATGGATTATTCAGGCTTTTTATTTGTGGAATAAATAAACTTCATGATAAAAACACTCGACGAAATAGAATAGTATACTTCTCAATCTGATAAAGAGCATTATTAAAAATCCACAGTTTGTATAATTGTATATTTAACAGTAAAAGAAAAAAAAAGTATTTTCCCCTAAGATAAAGAAGAAGATACAGATATCCTTTCTTGCCATTTCCATTAAACATTGTCTGTTAGTTCTAACCAGGGAAATTAGGCAAGAAAAAAACTGCATTCACATTTGAAAAGAAGAAAACATTTATTCATGAATGGCATGATCTTATATATAGTAGATCTTAAATCCACTTAAAAACCTATTAGAAATAAACAAGGTGAGCAAGCTTTTAGGGTACAAGAACAACATATATAAACCAATTCCATCTCTATCTCTATATTTGTGAAAGACAATCAGAAAATGAAATTGAGAAAATTCAACTTAGAGGGCGTCAAAAGGAATAAATACTTGGCAATAAATTAAAAGCAAGTAAAATGTAAACTCCTAGTTTACATATATTTGCAAGAAGTTAAAGAATATCTAAATACTTGGCAAGACATTTTGTGTTCACAGATTGGGAGAGTTATTGTTAAAAATGCCAAAAATTGTCAAGGTTGTATGCAATTCCTATCAAAATCTCAGCAGATACTTTTGTAAAAATTAACAACATAATCCTAAAATTGTACAGAAGTTCAAGGGACCCAGAGAATAGCTAAAGCAACAGTTGGAGGATTTCCTGGTTTCAGAACTCACAGCAACTCTACAGTGATCAAGAGAGTAGTACTGACAAAACAATGTAGATCAATGGCATAGAACTGAGATTCCAGAAATAAACTCACGTTTACTATCAACCGAATTTCAACAGGGCTGCTAAGACAATTCAGTGATTAAAAAAAATAACCTTTTAAACAAATGATTCTGGGACAACCAGATATCCACATGTAAAAGAATGAAATTGGATCCTTACCTCACCTCATATACAGAGATTATCTCAGTGAATCTTGGCCCAAAATGTAAAAGCTAAAACTATAACACTCTTAGAAGGAAACATAAGCATAACAAATGGCCTTGGTTAGGCAACGGTGTTTTATTTTAGATATGATGCCTTAAGCACAAGCAACAAATGGAAAGAGACACCAGCATTAAACCTTTTGTACTTCCATTGAAAAAATCCAGAAGATAAAAAGAAACTCCACATAATGGGATAAAATATTTACATAGATATCTGATAAGAGACTTGTATCTAGAATATATAAACATTTTTGTAACCAAACAATAAACCCAATTTAAAAAATGGGCAAAGGTCTTTGAATACTTTTCCAATGGGCAAATGGGCAAAGGTCTTTGAATATTTTTCCAATGGGCAAATGGGCAAAGGTCTTTGAATATTTATCCAAAGAAGATATACAGATGACCAATAAGCCCATAGAAAGATGCTCAGCATTGTTAGTCATCAGGGAAATACAAGTTAAAACCACAGTGAGATACCACAGGACCTCGTAGGATGACTATAATTGAAAAGGCATAGAAGAACTTGAACACACATTGCTGATGAGAATGTAAAGTGGTAAAGCCACTTTGGAAGAGAGTCTCTCATTTCCTCAAAAGGTTGGATAAAGAATTGCTGTACAATTCAGCAGTTCTACTTGTAGATATATACTCAAGAGAAATAAAAACATATGTCCACTTAAAAGCTTGTACATGAATGTTCATAGAAAAATTATACTTGCTAAAAAGTAGAAACAGGGCCAGGTGTGGTCGCTCATGCCTATAATCCCAGCACTTTGGGAAGCCGAGGTAGGTGGATCATTTGAGCTCAGGAGTTCAAGGCCAGCCTGGACAACATGGTGAAACCTCGTCTCTACAAAAAATACAAAAATTAGCTGGGCATGGTGGCATGTGCCCATAGTCCCAGCAGCTTGGGAAGCTGAGGTGGGAGGATTACTGGAGCTTGGGAGGTGGAGACTGCATTGAGCCGAGATCAGGCCATTGTACTCCGGCCTGGGCAACAGGGCAAGACTGTCTCAAAAAACAAAAAGTGGAAACAAGCCAAATGTCTGTCAGTTTCTGAATGGATTAATAAAATGTGGCATATCCTGTCAATTGAATATCATATGGCAAAAAAACAGTAATAAAGTACTGATGCATGCTACAAAATGGATAAATTTTTATAAACATTACGCCAAGTGAAAGAAGCCAGTCAGAAAAGAGCACATAGCAAATAATGGAGAGCCAGAAGGTAATGCCTACCAAAGACATACTTAATGTTATTCATATTGCTAAGTAACTTCACTAATATTATTCCAACTGCTTTTTTTGCCTTTATCTAGTTTTTCTTCTTGGGAGACTCCATTCCCACCCTTCTTGAATATTTTACTTTCTGAATCATCGTCAAAGCAACCCTCTCTCTTCGTTCCTATTCTTGTTCAGGTTCCTATATTTACAAAACTATAAAACTTGCTCAGATTCCTGTATTTTGCTGGGACTCTACATCAGCTTCCTAACTTGGCTCCCTGGTCTTCTGTCCAATTCCATTCAAATCCATACCAGCTGTGGGGATTTTTCTAAACTTTATATCCAACCTGTCCTCTGCCTAATCTTGCCAAATATATGTTCATCATTGTCCAGTTGAAGCTCCAGCTGCTCAGCATGGCTAGCTTAAAAAGTAAGTCAGGCTTTCCTGCTGTATCTTACCACGCCTTCTTGTTTTGCATTCTGGCACCATTGAACTGAATGAACTCTGCAAACATCCTACTGGCTTTTGCCTTCACACCACTGGCTATGCCATTTCCTCCGTCTGAGATGCTCTCCTCATTAACTTCCGGCCACCTTACTCCACTCATGCATGGATTAAACAGCCCTTTTGAACGTGCTGTGGCTGAGTCAGTTTTTCTGTTTTTCTCAGTATTACTATAACATGATATATGTTTTATCACAATTACCTGTTCATATATTGTAGAATGTTTCAAAAGCAAACACTATGTCTTATTGCATAGCACAGTGCCTGGTGCATAGGAGACCCTAAAGGAAGGGGGTATGGAGGGAGACATTGACCTTGGAGAAGCCTTCCGTTCCCTCCACCTGGCTTCAGGCAAGTGTAAAGACCAAATCACGTTGGGCAAATAGCCAGTTAACCAATGTGTTCCTGAAGACACTCCAAAATGAGGACTTCCTTGTTCTTTCCATATTTTTACTGCCATGAAAGTCCACTTCTAACTGTCATCTAATTTGTATCTTATCAACATGACATGCTAGTGCTGTTCCTTCTGCTGTAACTGAGTTTATATTTCACCCAGTGCCTCTCATGCATTAGTTTTTTATAAGTCATAAAGACTCTTGACTTAAGCTTTGCTGTCTGAGAGTTGAGTGATACAAATATACAGTACTTCACTTTAGCTCAGAACATAGCCCAGGCCAACACACATTTAGAAAGATAAAAATGAACATGTTTTGCAGCTGAATGATGGGATATAAATTCTGGTTTTATCATTTATTAGCTTTGGGACTGTGGCTAGATTACTTGATTTCTATACAGCCCCAATATCTTTAAAATGGGAATATTGGCTTATGTAATTATTAAATTGAGATGACATGTAAAATTTAGAGCATGCCTTGTGGCATAATTGTTTCTTGAGCTGTAAGACCTTGTGCTTGCCATGAGAAATAAAGTGATGGCATATTGGGCAGGGGAGGTTATACTTTGGTGACAAATAGATCCAGCCATTCAATTGCATAAAAAATATTATTTCCTGCTCATATAACAGACTAGCGATTACTTGTTACATATCTAGCATGTGCGCGAGGTCCTGCACTAGGCACTGTAGGTAAGGTTTTGAAGAAGACAGGCAAAATCTCACAGTGCTTCTAAAGATGGGCTTCATGGAGAAAAGGCTGATTGTGTTTGCACCCACTGCAAGTTAAGGTATACGACTGTCAATGGCAGCATCTTGAAATCATGAGTGTGTGTACTGTCTGAATTTTCTGAATGCTGGATCCCTGCCTGGTTGGTGGAAGGAGCCTGGGAAAAGAGATGCTTCTTTTGAGCACGGAGCTCAGAAATGTGGCAAAGGCTGAAACTACTGATGCAGGACAAAGTCCTGGAATAATGTATTTTTTCAAACCTTGATGCATACAGATTTTCTACTTCATGAGCGATTCTAGTGTAAAGCAGGCATGCTTTCTCTAGGAATGCCCCACTCCAACTAAAAAAAAACCCCAAAGTGAACAACAAGAAAAAGCAGGAATACCAGAGGCCTTGAATTCTCATGAAGTATGAGTTTCAGTGCGTGCATCCAATCAGCTCAGGCTGAAGTGTTGACATTGGATTTATTTGCATGACTTAATAGCTTATTTCACAACCCACTCAAAAGCTCCTTTGCCCTTTTGTTGCATTCTGTGGATAAAATTCACATAAACTCTGGATTTACTGTATATTTTCCTTTTGTCTTTCTCTCTCTTAAGTGTTTTAGTCCTTCCCTCTAATGACAAAAACAGTTTCCTAAGCAACTGAGCACCAGATTGTGTTAAGAAAAAAAATTTAGACTTGTACTTTTCAAAAAATCCACGTAAGGAACTGCAATTTGCTTTAAGGAAAGGGGACAAATGGAAATGTGATTTTGATTGAGATATGGGTAGAATCTTGTTCCAGTTGGTGACAAATGACCTTTTGGGCCAATTTGGGACTGATGAGGAAAGGGCCATTTGGGTGCTTGTTACCCATAGAGGGTATCTTTAGGGGCACCGTGAGACGTGGAGACCTTTCTGGGTTTCCAATGTTGACTCCATCGCCAGTCGTTGAGTCATCTCGAGCAGGTTATTAAGCTCCATGCCTCCATCGCCAGTCGAGTCATCTCGAGCAGGTTACTTAAGCTCCATGCCTCCATCGCCAGTCGTTGAGTCATCTCGAGCAAGTTATTAAGCTCCATGCCTCCCAGCTTTCTTGCCTCTTTGATGGGGATAACAATTCCTATGTTGTGTATAGCTATGTGAGCTCAAATCCTTAAGGAAAATGCAGAGTCTTAATTCTCCCTACACAATGGACACCCCATTGGCATATTGGCTTGAAAATGAAAGGTTGATTCTCTCTAGAATTTAACTGTCAGACCACATAATTCTTTTTTTTTTTTTAAGATAGGGTCTCACTCTGTCACCCAGTCTGGAGTCTAATGGCATGATCATAGCTCCCTGCACCCTCAATCTCCTATGCCCAAGTGCTCTTCCCTCCTCAATCTCCCCGTTGTAGCTGCATTTTAATGGCCTGATTCCTTTTCATCTTGACTGACTTAATTGCCAACCACTCCTTAACCATTTCTAGAGCCCATACGATGTGAGCATCATTGTACAATGCTCTGGAAAGACAAAAGTTAGTTTGTTGAGTGCCCACCTTGGAAATGTACTTCTCGGAACTTTTTTCACATAATGCTCAGCACAGTCACTAGTAGGTGCTTTAAGGAACTGTCCAAATATCAGAATGACATAAAATGGCTCCATTTACATTTAAACACTTTTTGGATAAGGTGTAATAGTAAGGATATTGAAAAGCAGACTGGGGCTGGGTGCAGTGGCTCACGCCTGTAATCCCAGCACTTTAGGAGGCTGAGGCAGGTGGATCACGAAGTAAGGAGTTTGAGACCATCCAGGCCAACATAATGAAAACCTGTCTCTACGAAAAGTACTAAAAATTAGCTGGGCATGGTGGCAGGGGCCTGTAATCCCAGCTGTGCGGGAGGCTGAGGCAGGAGAATCACTTGACCCCGGAAGGCAGAGGTTGCAAGTGAGCCAAGATTGTGCCACTGCACTCCAACCTGGGAAACTATGTAAGACTATCTCAAAAAATTAAAAAATAAATAAAAAGTAGACTGGAAACATAAATACCAACCTGTGAAGAGCATTTACTCCAGGAATGAAAGGATTGTTGAGAAAGCATCACTTGGGACTTAAATGTTTTAGTCTGAATACTTCTGAATGGTTTGAGATTTTTATAAGACTATTTATATACTACTTGGCTTTAAGAAATTAATACACTATTTCTTTTTGAACAATTTTAGGTTTATAAAAAAACTGATCAACAAATACAGAGTTTGCATATGCCCCACCACTCGCCCAGTTGCCTTTATAATTAACAGTTTGGATCATTGTGGTATTTTTCTTTTTACAGTTGATGAGTCAATTTTGATACATTATTATTAACCGAGTCTGTAGGTTATACTAGGATTCAATCTATACTGTCCATCCTGTGGGTCTCGATAGCTGTCGAATGACATGCAACCACTATTACAGCATTCAGAATAGTTTCACTGCCCTAAAAATCCCCTTTGTTCTATCTAGTGATCCCTCTTCACTCCACCTCCTCTGAGCCCTTGTAAACCACTGGTCTTTTTCATTGTCTTCAGAGTTCTTTTTTTTCCCCAATGTGTCACATAATTGGAATCACACAAAATGCAGCCTTTAAAATTGGGCTTCTTTTGTTTAGCAGTATGCATTTAATGTAACTCCATGCCTTTCTGTGGCTCAATAGCTCATTTCTTTAGAGTACTGCTGAATAATGGTCTGGGTATATCACGATTTGTTTATTCTTTCACTTGTTGAAGGACATCTCAGTTACTTCCAGGTTTTGGCAATGTCAAATAAAGTTGCTATGAATATCTGTGTGCAGGTTTTTGTGTAGCAATAAGTTTTCAACTACTTTGGGTTAATATCAAGGATCATGATTCCTGGATTGTATGGTAAGAGTATGTTTCAATTTGTAAAATACTGTGGGTCTTCTGAAGTTGCTATATCATTTTGCATTCCCACCCACAGTGAATGTGAGTTCCTGTTGCCCCACGTGCTCACCAGCACTTGCTGTTATCATTGTTTTGGAATTTTCAAAATTCTAATAGGTACATAGTAGTATCATTGTTTGAATTTGCAATATCTCAGTAACATATGTTGAGCTTCGTTTCATATGCCTATTTGCCATCTGTATGTCTTTTTTGGTGAGGTGTCTGTTCAGGTCTTTTGACCATTTTAAAAGTATTTTCTTTTTGAGTTTTGACAGTTTTTAAAAAAAAATATTTTGGATAACTGTTCTTTATCAGACATGTTTTTTGCAAATATTTTCTCCTAGTTTTTGGCTTGTCATTCTCACTTGACAGTGTCTTATATCAAGTAGACATTCTCAATTTTAATGAAATCTAGCTTATCGATGATTTCATGAATTACACCTTTGGTATTATATCTAAAATGTCCCTGTCATGCCCAAGATCATCTGGATTTCCTACTACATTAATTCTAGGAGTGTTATTGTTTTACATTTTACATTTAGGTCTGTAATTCATTTTGAGTCAACTTTTGTGAATGGTGCGAAGTCTTTGTCTAGATTTTTTTTTTTTTTTTTTTTTTTTTTTTTGCCTGTGGGTGTGCAGTTGTTCTAGATTCATTTGTGGAAAAGACTATCTGGGCTTTCTATTCTGTTTCGTTGATGTATTTCGTGACTTTCACCAATACCACAGTGTCTCAATTAGTATAGCTCTGTACTAACTCTTAAAGTCACATAGTGTCTACTCCTTTGTTCTTCTCATTTAATATTGTCTTGTGTATTCTGGATCCTTTGCTTTTCCATGAATACTTTACAATCAATTTGTTAATATCTACAAAATAGGTTGCTGGGATTTTTATTTTCTTTGTCTTTATATTTATTAGGCAAAAACATTCCTTTATTTACATTTTATTCACATTTACTTTTTATGCACATATTTAAAGAACTTTATAAACAATGGCATTAGTGATTCTAGAATAGCAGATAGCTTTTAAAAATGTAATTAATCTTGCAAGAGGAAGAAATACATGATACTGAAGTATTTTGTGATCACCTATAATGTAAGAAATAATTTACTTAGTTGCTATATTAATATTTGCTACTGTAACAAATTATCAGACTCGGTGGTTTCAAACAACACAATTTATCATCCTTTGGTTCTGTAGGACAAAAGTATGATACTAGTCTCACTGGGCCAAAAAGTTACCAGCTGCACTGCATTCCTTTTTGGGGCCTTTAGAGGAGAATTCGTTCTTGCCTTTTCAGTTTTCTATAGGGCCTCCTGCATTCCTTGGCTCATGGTCCCTTCCTTCTTTAAAGCCTCGTTTTCACTTCCTTCAAAGTGGTCAAGTCTGTCTTATACCACATCATTCTGACCTACTCTTTTGTCTCCCTCTCCCACTTTTAAGGACCCTTAGGATTATGTTAGGTCCACCCAGATGATTCAAGATAAACTCTACATCTCAAGGCCCTTAACCTAAAAAAATTTCAACTTAATCACATCTGCAAAATCTTTTTGCATAACATATTTGCAGCTTCTGGGAATTAAAACATTGACATCTTCAGGTGTGGCTATTATTCTGCCTGCCACAGTAGAACTTGTCTTCAAAGTAATCAGGATATGCCCTTAGCAAATTAACGCCAAAATAGAAAACCAAACACCACATGCGCTCACCTAGGAGAGGGAGGTGAATGATGGGAACACATTGACACATGGAAGGGAACAACACAGTGCCTCCTGTTGGAGGTGTGGTGCAGGGAGGGAGAGCATAAAGAAGAACAGCTTGTGGACGCTGGGCTTAATACCTGGGTGATAGGATGATCTGTGCAGCAAAGCACTATGGCACACATTTACCTAGGTAACAAACCTGCACATGTACCCCTGAACATAAAAGTTGAAGAAAAATTCAACACAGTTAATAATTAAATTATCAAGTTCATAAGTCATAAAAAGAAAATATATAGCATATGCTCATAGTAAATCCTGGGGGGAAGTTAGGCAAGCACATTAATGATTTAAATGGAGAATGTAAAACTTGGGATGAAAAAATTGCCAGATTTTAAAAAATTTTCTTTTAAAAGACAAGGTCTTACTCTGTCACCCAGGCTGCAGTGCATTGGCTCACCACAGTCTTGACCTCCTGGGCTCAAGCGATCATCCCTCCTTAGCCTTTGAAGTAGCTGGGACTCCATGAATCCTTTCTGGAGCACCACCATGCCCAGTTACCTAGCTTCCTACCTGTCCTGTCCTGTCTTGTCATTGTCTTTTGTCTTGTTTTCTCTCTCTCTCTCTTTTTCTCTTTCTTTCTCTCTCTTTCTCACTTTCTTTCTCTCTCTCTGTTTCTGTTTTTTTTTTTTTTTTTTTTTTTTTTTTTGAGACGGAGTTTCACTATTGTTACCCAGACTGGAGTGCAATGGCACGATCTTGGCTCACCACAACCTCCGCCTCCTGGGTTCAAGCAATTCTCCTGCCTCAGCCTCCCAAGTAGCTGGGACTACAGGTGTGCGCCACCATGCCCAGCTAATTTTTGTAATTTTAGTAGAGACGGGGTTTCACCTCATTGACTAGGATGGTCTCAATCTCTTGACCTCATGATCCACCTGCCTTGGCCTCCCAAAGTGCTGGGATTATACGTTTCTCTTTTCTCTTGTCTCTCTTTTTCTCTCTTACATTCATTCATTCAGAGTATCACTACATTGGCCAGGCTGGTCTTGAACTCCTGGCCTCAAGCAATCCTCCTGCCAGATTCTCCCAAAATGCTGGGATCACAGGTATGACCACCATGACTGGCTCGATTTTCACTATTTTTACTGACATTCTACTCTGAAGATGAGCCATAATTAGGTACATGAGAATAATAGGGAAAATAGGTTCATATTCAAAACCATAAGAGAAAATAAAACTCTCTAAATGAGTCTGCTGATTTTTAAATCTGTACAGAAACCACAAAAGTTTATTTTGTATTTTCTTTCTATACATTGTTCTGCAGTAGCACTCAGCAACTACCGTTTCTACAGCAGCCACAGCCTACATCAAATAATGGTATGTTGGAGTAATTCAAGCTAGAGAAGAGGTAGCTAGGAGGACTACAGCTGATCATATCAATCATGAGTTTTTATAAACCTGTAAAACAAAATAGCCAATGAATCATTATATATCTATCTATGGTTAAGAAATCATATCCCTCCTTTTTTGAAAGGCCAAAAATCAAAATGAAAAGATACCACTACATTATATGTGGCTGGCTTTTTAAAATTATCCAGTGTTATCCTTCACTTGTTAAATTTAGCTTTATATCTTTTGTTTTTTTACTCCTGTGTGGAAGAGTGATGCTTGATGTCCTCAAATTACAGCCAGCATTTAGTCATTCTTTGATTTGACTTCATAAAGTACTTATGCTTGAATCCAGAACACAAGCGTTTTCAGTTGCTTGTGAAATGCTATTTTTTTTTTTTTTGAGATGGAGTTTCACTCTTGTTACCCAGGCTGGAGTGCAATGGCGCGATCTCGGCTCACTGCAACCTCCGCCTCCTGGGTTCAGGCAATTCTCCTGACTCAGCCTCCCGAGTAGCTGGGATTACAGGCGTGCACCACCATGCCCAGCTAATTTTTCGTATTTTTAGTAGAGACAGGGTTTCACCATGTTGACCAGGATGGTCTTGATCTCTTGACCTCGTGATCCTCCCACCTCGGCCTCCCAAAGTGCTGGGATTACAGGTGTGAAATGCGCCCGGCCCGAAATGCTATTTTTTTTAAATCTTTTATAAGGCAGTCCATTAGGTTGGTGTAAAAACAATTGTGGTTTTTGCATTTTTAATGGAAAAATTCGCAGTTACTTTTGCACCAATCTAAAATACTCTTACCACTAAACTTTATCTCTGTCAAGATCACATCTGGCTAGCTTAAGGCAAGCTTCTGTACCTCCTCTTCAGTATATCAGAGAGAAAACAGCTTCTGTTAGATATTTGTGTAGTTTGTTTTGGCATAGTTATTGGAAAGGTCTAGGATTTTGGCTCCTGGACCACATATTAGAACTAGCAATTCCCCACTATTCAAATGGAAACTTGCCTGTAAAAATTCAGTGTTAGCTTTCACCTGCTTGGTGCTCTGAATTAAGATGAAAGGGTTTTAAATAATTATCTTTCTGACAAAATCTGTGGGTTTATTTTGACCCAATGAAAAACAGACTTCCGGCAAAACTTTAACTATCTGTTATTCAATCAAGACTATTGGAGAAAGTGCAAGGGACATTGGTCAACAATCAACAAAGGCATTTACAGGTCAATCAAGCTGAGTAGAGAAACTTCATATTAATCTCCAAGTTTAGGTTTTCATGGGACCAAAGAAAGGATTCAGGAGAATGTAACAAAATATTTACAGCGTCAAGGTCTGACTATCATAATCCTTCACAGATCCCACTGTTTGAAAGACTTTCAGGAGTGTGTGTTACAGCTTCTGGTTATCTTGATATGATGCTAACAGTCACTTCTTTGCTCGCTCCTTTGGAATGAAGAACCATCATCAGGTCCTGCTCATTGGGAACACTGTACTAAAAACTCTAGGCTGTCTGACACAAGAACAGAAAATCAAACACTGCATGTCCTCACTCGTAGGCAGGTGTTGAACAATGAGAACTCATGGATAGAGGGAGGGAGGGGAGCATCACATACTGAGGTCTGTGGTGGGGAACTAGGGGAGAGATGGCAGGGGGTGGGGAGTTGGGGAAGGATAACATGGGAAGAAATGCCAGATATAAGTGATGGGGAGGAAGACAGCAAACCACATTGCCATGTATGTACCTATGCAACAATCCTGCATGTTCTTCACATGTGTTCTAAAACACAAAATACAAAAAGAAAAAAACTCTAGGCTGTCATTTCTTTGCCATGTCAGTATCCACTCTCATAGTAAGTTGTTCAGTGGGTCCTCATTCTCCAGAGGCTCATTGCGCCATTTCTCTTCACACCAAAAAACCTTAAATGCAACTGATTTGAAGAGAATTTCTGCTGAAAATCAGGCCATCCAACATCTTGAACTTATGTGAAAGTTCTCACATACCAGAGATTTCTTGCTGCCATAATGGTCAGGTAGCCCAAACCTTTTGGAATGCTGTGTGCCATAGATAGCTTTTACTTCCACCTCTGGGTCCAGAGTGGCCTGGGATTTTTTGAAATTGAGGTTATATTGAATCTATAGGTCAAGTTGGGAAGAACTGATATCTTGACAATACTGAGACTTCCTGTCTGTGTCTGTGGATAGCTCTCCCATTTCTTAGATCTTTTTTATTTCTTCAGTAAAGTTCTATAGTTTTCCTTATATAGATCTTGTACATGTTTTGTTTGATTTATACCTAAGTACTTAAATTTTTGTCATTAATATAAATGGTATTGTTTTAAATTTCAAGTCCCAATTGTTCACTATTAGTAGATAAGAAAATAGTTGACTTTATATATTAACCTTTTGTCCCACAACCTTGCTAAGATTGCTTATTAGTTATAAATGAGTATTACTTGTATAATTAAATTTTTAAAAAATAATCAGAGTATGGAGAAAACGATTCCAACCTGTACACATCATAATCATTAAAATGTAATGAAATATGTTGACACCAGGTGTTGCTTTTGTGAATTTCCTATAGTGGCTTAGAATCACTTTCATTTATATTTGCAAATGTGAAGATTTGTATAATAAATTTAACTGAACAAACAGCAACACATCTGGGGTGAGTTTTTGTAACAGGTGTTGTGTGCATAGGTTTTGTGAATATCCAAACAGGTGACACTACATGAAATAGACAAATGTACTCAATGTGCACAGAAACAAAGCATGTGGAATAGAAGAACCTAGACAATGGCAATTCCAAGAATTGTGACCTAATGACAAGTGATATTACTGACAAGGGTGTTAATAACTCATAGACACATCAGAGTTTCGATAAAGAGAGCAGGGCCATCTCTCAGTGTACAGCAGTGAGGAAGACTTCATTTGTGCACACTTGTCTGACTTCTAAAGAGTGGTTTTTTCATCTCTTTTCCTCCACATTTCACTCTACTCTTGTTGGTAAGCTTCACTCAAACCATTCAGGGAAGAGTATTCTGGGAAATGTAGTTCTTGCCATCGGTTTTGCACTGCAGAGAGCTTAGAACCTTATCTTATGTAATCGTATTTTATTTGAATGAAACTTCTACAAAATGTCTTTTTTTTTTCTCCTACTGGATTACAAGTTTGTTTTTTTTTTTTTTAATTTTTTATTGGATTATAGGTTTTGGGGTACATGAGCAGAGCATGCAAGACAGTTACGTAGGTACACACATGGCAGTGTGCTTTGCTTTTCTTCTCCCCTTCACCCACATTTGGCATTTCAAGATTAAGATTTCTTTTATGCCTGAATATATATTGCAGCATATGGCAGAGTGTCGTGCACATAGTAGGTACTATTCAAATATTTGTTTAATGAATTAATGGATAATATTATTTAAAATGCTGTTATGATCAGTGTAAGTTACTGCATAGGTGAATTGGACCATCACTTTTTTCTGATGAATGGCTGTAACTAAAATGAATAGCCAATTTAAATTTCTGATTTATTAAGGCCTTTTTACTGCTGCTCTTTTACTGTAATACTCTGGTGGTTTGCACTGGTCATTAACTTTCAGTCTAGGGTATTGAAATGTTAGTGAAGACTTGGTACATTCAGCCCACAGAATCACATTCCCTACGTGATCATAGCTGGTATTTCTGAGAGCAGTTGAATAGCTCCTCTAATGATTGTAGAACACTATAGTGAGTGACAAAATACTGGTATATGATATTATGATTGGTAAATGACTATTATGCACTTTATTTCCGTCCTTCCAGGAAAGCTAGATTAACCCCAGATAGCAGATTGCTATATGGAAATGCCAATATTTACTCCCCGTTAATCCAAGGTAACAATTCAAGAACAGTCATTTGATGGAAGAAACTTTTACAATGTTTTACTAATCAATGGCTAGTTCAGAATGACTCTACAAGGTACTCTGTTACAATGGAGTTGATCTTCAGGTCCAGTATGACTGTCTGAATAGAATAAGCATTTGTTTTTTGGGATTTTTTTTTGGCTCCCAAATTGATACAGGTTGTTGTTATTATTTTTGGAGACAGTGTTTAGTTCTTATCACCCAGGCTGGAGTGCAATGGTGCGATCGATCTTGTCTCACTGCAACCTCTGCCTCCCAGGTTCAAGTGATTCTCCTGCCTCAGACTTTCAAGTAGTTGGGATTACAGGCATGCACCACCACAGCCAGATAATTTTTGTATTTTTGATAGAGACAGGGTTTTGCCACATTGGCCAGTCTGGTCTCGACCTCCTGACCTCAGGTGATCCAGCCTCCTTGGTCTTCCAAAGTGCTGAAATTACAGATGTGAGTCACCACATCTGGCCTGATTTAGGTTATTCTTAAGTCTCAAAACATGAATTCTGTGCCTTCCAGAATGATATTCAGCAAACCCAAGATATATCTACTCATTTCTGTACATAGTGCTGCCATTTAACTGGCATATCTCTTTCCTTTGTGTCAGGTGTTAGGAAGGCACAGTTCATGACTTCGGTTTTTCCTTCTCATCCTCAGTGTGCACCTACTTCCTAATATCCATCCTCAGGCCTGCTTCTAGGCATGGCTGCTTATTAATGCTGCTGCTTTGCTTGTCTCGTATTTCTCTTTCTCCACCCACCCACAACCTGTATCACTTCATGTCTCATGCTGTTCTCTGCTCTGTGGGTTTTCTGCCAACCTTATGTTGACACTGTTTCTGGACTTTGTTGATCCTGTCTGTGGAACTGATATACTCTTTTCACTTCTGCTCCTACCTGATTGCTTTCTTCTCTTGGGTGGACAGCCCTTACCTCTGCTGTGTAGCATCCAGGAGCCCCAAGCCTCCCTTTGTCCCTCCAAGTTACCTCTGTGATACACAGCATTGGGAAAATCTACTACTAGCCACTTAGCCCTTATAAACTCTTAAAGGCCAAGGAGCTAGTGAGCAGGGCTGTCTAAAGCTTGGACAGGGGAGAATGAGAGAAAAAGGGAAATTAAAAGGAAGTAGGGAGAGAAGGATGAAGGAATATAAAGAGAATTGAAAATGGAGCATATAGGAAGGAAGGAAGAGCTAGAAGGAGGAGAAAAAGATATTTATAGGCAGAAAAGATAATCCAGGTTCCATGCAAAAGGTACTCTTTGTTCAAGAACTAGGGTTTTCATGTTAACTTGCTAAACCCTGAGCTTCACTCACTTTGTATCATTGTGATTTTGGATGCCACTCTTTATTGCTCCCCACCCTCTCTCTCTAACCTATCCACACTTACCCTTCCTGTGTATCACCAGGCCATCTCTCCCTGCTTCAGCAGTGAGGGCTCTCTTGGCTTTTGTCTCACTCCAAGTTCCCATTCAGCTCTCAGGATGGTACTCATTCAGTAAAGTGAGACTTGCAGCTGCTATAAATTTTGGCCAGAACTCAGCTGAAGGCCAGGACCCTTCTAACCTATAAGTAACCTTTAGAGTTTATAAGGAAGGATGGGGCAGAGGACCCAAAAGTCAAGCATTAGAGTGATGAAAAAGTAACTTCTGTAGAGTGTCAAGCTTGAAATCTCCTAGTGTTATTCAGAGGCATGTTCCTGCAGGCAAGATCCCTTCCTATTTTATTTAAATAATGAGACTGTGACATTCTTGCTCTTAATCCTCTAAATGGCAGTCAGGGTAACAGAGTCAAAGTCATAAAGCCAGAGATTCCAAATACCTTTCATCATTCATGCCAAGTATGATTTGTTGCTGGCATGTGTTACCTGAGATATTGTATTGAGAGCTATTTGAAGGCTGTGTATAGACATAGTGGAAAGGATTCTGTTATTGATCAATAATGTCTGCTATAGCATGAGGAGATGGGAATGGTGGTCTCTATGCCGGGCATTTGTTTATCTAGTCTTAAAACTCTTATAAGAGCATTTTCTGTTCTTCAGCTAGATCTTTTACAGAGTTAGCTAGCCAGAGATGGATGATATCCATTCTTTTAAAAATTCTGAACTTTAACCAACTTTTGCTACTGCATCATTTTATTTTCTTCAGCCTTGGAATGGGTGACCTAGCTAGAAGAAAGGCACAAATGTTTTTAAGCAATAGATATACCTTTTCCCTAAAATTGAAAAGTATCCCATAACCAAATATTTATATTCTGCTGCTAATGCCTGGCACAGATTTCCTGATAATAGTGTAAGATAATATTTTTGTTTTGTTTTTTGTTTGTTTTAATAAGGCCAAGTATCTTTTGTGGAGTAATCCAGTTTGTACTAATTGGAGAAGGTGAGATTCATTTGGCTTCTATAATAGATATATATATTTGCTCTGATTCATTTATGTATCTCCATAGAGTCTGAGTCGGAAGGCAATTTAGATGGCTTTCAATTCATGTGAATTGGGAAATGAAGATTAGAGAATATGTGACTTATTCAGAATTTCACAGTTAGCTCGTGACTCATCTTTCTCTTGCATAAAGAGTTGACCCTTCTCTTTGACCACTTCACTAAAGATGAGACAGCCCCACTAGGATGCCAGTCAGATAGGTAGCCCTAGGTTTGGGCAAGAAATAAGGATAGGCAGGTATTATTTCTGGGCCAATTCAATGATCGAGTATCATTAGGTAGAGCAGGTGAGGGCTAGGTAAGGAATGTGTCATTCTGTTGAGAGCTATGAAGCTGAGCAGAACAGAGAGAGTATCAGGACCCTATGCAGGAGCAATGTAAGGGGGCCCTATGTGACTGCCTAGAACAGAGCCTAAATATCCTCCCACCTGTACTGCACACACAGGTAGTTTTCACTAACCTCCATCTCTTGTGGAGGTAGAACAAGTTTAAAGGGTTAGGACAAGAATAAAATCAAACTGCTGCATAGTTCCTCTCTGAGGGCATCTTTCGTTAGCCCTCTTAACCTGTTATTTGGTCGTGGTAGTTCAGTGACAATGGTAGCGATACTCAGATTTTTGGACCTGGTCTAGTATAGACCTGAATGTTAGAAAGTCCTTATCCTATACTACATAAAAATGCATCACAAATGGCAAAATACTATGTAAGAAACAGGTATTGCTCTGATGCTAATGAGGAAACAATGGTTTATTTCTTCACCTTTATAAGGAAAGTCTCGGGCTAAGGGACCTTTCCTTCCTTAACCCATTTATGCTGGAGTTTGCAATTTTTTTGAATTTTCATGTGACGGAAAAATCAGACCTTGGTGATGACCTTGAGCAGTAGGTCATAAATAACTCCCACATGCTTAGTGTTCCAATAATGGAACACTAATTAATATCCATTAATATCCTGTCATATATTTCTATGATACTTGGCTTGATCTTGGCTTTCCCATAAACGTCTACCTGGACATGTTTTGTTTAGAGGCAAATCTAGTCCTTTTTCTCATTGGACCAACTGGACTTTGTGTTGCAATCTGGACCTTCTGTGTTGTGTTCCAGGTTTCTAGCCCATGCTTGGCCTTCTTAGAGGTACCCAATACACATTTGTTAAATAAATGAATCTCAGCAGGATGAGAAGACAACATTGTGGTGAACTGCAATGACTGTGCTAATGAGCCCGAGATCACAGTAGCCAAAGGAACAGCTGGACCCCTTGGCTAGACCCATGTGGTTTTGTCTCATTTAATCCTCACACCAAAATCAGAGTAGCTGTGATGACTCTTGTTTTACAGATGAGGAAATTGAGACTTAAGCGTACATGGCATGATGTTATGCAGGGAATATGTAAAAGCTGGGACTGGAGCCAGGGTCTGCCTGCTGGTAAGGCTTTCTTCTCATCATTGTGCCATGCCTCCTCCCAAGAGATAAGCAAAGCTCTCCAGGCTAGCATAGGGTGAGTGCATTGCGTTCTTCCATGGCTGAAATGACAGGAAAGAGCAAAAGGGAGCTTCCAGTAAATTACCTCTTAAAAATGTGTAGCCATCTAAAAGAGCAGTCGTGAGGTGTTTTGATTTTATTGATATTTATTTTTAAGTTTGCTGTAGTTATCTGGTCCTTTCAGGCAGGTACTATGTGGGTGCTTAATAATTTTTTTGTGTTGATTCTGTGACTGTCCCTAATAGTTCTCTGAAGAAGCTGAAATAAGGTCAAGTTGTTCAAATAATTACATAGGGCTTTGGAACCTATTGCACCCATGCTCAATGCTCCTAAAACACTCAGTTTTATTAATGCTGGTATGCTTCATTCTCTGGGGAACTGTGGGGAACTCTAGCATGAAACTGTATTCAAGGTGATCACATCATTCTTTTTCAAGCATGAATGTGTTCTGTTTCTACTTCTGTATTCTGTAGAATTAAACCCCAATATAATTAATTAATAGAAAGAATGTCAGTAATTGAAGCACTGTATAAATATTTAAAGGAATCACGAGATTGTTTGGCAAATGAAGGTGGGTACATCTGGAAAATTATCACATAACTTACACTTGGCAATAAATAGACATTTTTTAACTGTTCCCACTATGCAAGTGCACAATAATGGTTTAATGCAAACAAATTGGGGAGTGGAAGTGAGTATAGTTTTGACATAAGCAGAATAAAATTCATGTGCATAAATATAATAATGTAATTTATTTACTGTGTGGTCTCTAGCTACAGCTGCATTGTAGCTGCTTTGTAATAAAATTAAAGCAACCAATTAAATACCGATTAGCTGGTTAGAGACAGATCAGATCATAGCACCAATTAAAATCAGTGTAGAACAATGTATTCAATCAGTCTAATCTTCCTTCTGCAAACACTCTTGTTGTAGTAAACTTTATTTCATGCTTGTGCTTTGGGTATGCATTATGTTGTTGTAATAGCAGGAACTCTGGATTGATACAGGGAGTATTAGAAGTTTTACTCCACTTAACACCTAAGAAATCAGACCTTTGAAGCACATTCCAGGAATAAAGACAACATGAAGAAGGCTGCCAGGATGGAAATGCTATGTGAGAGTCAGGGTGGTACCTGCCTAAGCTAAGTGGATGAAATAATGAAGAATGCTTTTCCATAAAACACAAAAGGCTGAGGTCTGGGTGTGGTGGCTCACACCTGTAATCCCAGAAGTTTGGGAGGCTGAGGTTGGTGGATCACAAGGTCAGGAATTATAGACCAGCCTGACCAACGTAGTGAAATCCCATCTCTACTAAAAATACAAAAAATTATCCAGGTGTTGTGGCCTGTGCCTGTAATCCGAGCTACTCAGGAGGCTGAGGCAGGAGAATCGCTTGAACTGGGGAGGCAGAGGTTGCAGTGAACCAAGATTGCATCACTGCACTCCAGCCTGGGTGACAGAGCCAGATTCTGTCTCAAAAAAAAAAAAAAAAAAAAAAAAAAGACGCAAAAGGCTGAATTCTGTGCAGAAGGGGATAGGGAGCCATAGACAGTACCAGAATAAAGGCAATGCTGCACATTTTCTGGATTACCAGTTACGGGCATATTTATGCCTCCCATACATGAGAAAGACTTGAGTTCACGCACCTGTCAGGTGGAATGCTATTTTCTTTTGAGGTGATTTGTAAGCAATGAGAGTCATGCGTCAATCTCCAAAGTAGCATGAAAGTTATCCATGTGGCTCTTTACATACTTTTTTCCCCAAATTGTGCATGACCAGCATATACATTAATATATTTAATATTTCTTTGAATCACTTTGAACTCACTTTCAAGGGAAACTCTGCTACCATTTTGAATAGGAAATCATGGTACCTATTGTGAAGAGAAGGGAAACACAAAAATAAATACCCAATGAAAAGATTTTGTCACAGACTAATTCAAATTAGTTATTTCCTGATAATGGCTAGGTCTCTCTTTACATGACTTTGACTTGCAAAACCAAATAAGCATGTTCATAATTTAGGATTTCTTTTTTCCTTTTTTTTTTTTTTTTTTAAGACAGTCTAGCTCGATCACCCAGGCTAGGGTGCAGTGGCATGATCTCGGCTCACTGAAACCTCTGTCTCTTCAAGTGATTCTCCTGCCTCAGCCTCCTGAGTAGCTGGGATTACAGATGTGTGCCAGGTTAATTTTTGTATTTTTATTAGAGATGGGGTTTCACTGTGTTGTCAGGCTGGTCTAGAACTCCTGGCCTTGTGATCTGCCCACCTTAGCCTCCCAAAGTGCTGGGATTACAAGCGTGAGCCACCACGCCCAGCCTATTTTTTATTTTGTGTTTATCATTCCTAAAATACGTTCCTAAAAGCAAAGTCTAGATTGTGGCATTGGGATGAAGGAGGATCTTGCAGTATTATTGTAGTGATAATGGGCCCAGTTCCTGTTTGATCCGACTTCTTTTTTCCATTGGGCGGGGTGGGGGGAGGAGGAATAAAGGAGGCTAAATAAAAGCTAAGTCAACCTTTGTATTAGTTGGGTCATTGGACCTTCTGCACCCATGTAGCACCCCAGAGAGCTGGATTTCATGTTTGGTGACAACTTACCTACATATTAAAGTAGCTTCAGGGGCCTAGATCCAGAGCAGTTAATCCATTTTTCTTCAACCTTAATTTAGTGTCATGTATCTTCTGAGCAGTGAAGGGGAGAACAGTCCAGAACACCCAGAGCACTTGAGGAAACAGAGCTAAAGAATGAGAGAGTGTGTTTGCCACAGCTGATTCTGGTTAGAATAGCTGGCTCAGGCCTGCTCAGGCTGGGATGTTCTCTTCAGAGCTAGTGGCCACTGGAAATGAAGAGGGCAGAGAGTGAGAAAGGAGAGAAAGTGAGACAGGGAAAGGAGGAGACTGAGAGTGAGTCTTGTCCTCTGTGTGAGCAGAGGAGGGAAGATGAGCATTACACTGTGAACCCCTGAGGACTCCATCACAAAGAGGCAGAGTGCTCCAAATGGAACTGTTGCTTCTCAGGAATGGGAGAATTACCTGCCCTTAATCCTCACTCATTGAAAGAAGATAGAAAGGAGGTGGGATCAGGGAGGGGAAAACTTAAGTTGAAGCAAGTAAGCGGCTCGAGTATCAGGTAAGAAGTGCCATAGGGAATAGACACTGTTCTCCATTCATCCTTTTTATCTCCCCTCTGATTTTCACAGCAAATCAAGTTCTGGCCTACTTCTCAAGAATATGAATGTATATACATATATGTATATATGTTTATTTGTGTATATATATGTATGTATTGCAGACAGATGTTTTTCTAAATTACTGAAATTAGTAAACAATCATAACTAGTGAGACAGGATGTCAGAATGAGAAGAGGAAATAACTGAAGGGAGAAGTGACTTGGAGTTGTTTGCAGATGTTAAAGACACATCTATCAGGCTTGTGATGTGGGAAATTGTGACACTAGAAAGGTGAACTCAGTACACAATGAATGTTCAACACCTCTGCTACCTCAATCAGAAAGAATCTCTCACCCTGATGAGCTGCTCTGAAAATAACCACCAATTACCCCAACTTCAGTAGGGAAGATAACATACATTTAATTGGTGGCAGACTGGATAGAAATACAGAGATCCTTATCCTAAAAAAGAATTCTACCATTGACCAACCCTTGCAGGTAGTCAGCATGAAAGTGTCCTCTTCCAAAGAGGCCCACTGAGGAAGTGACTGCTTAGTTCCCTGGGACCATGTGAAAATGATTAAGCTGCTTGTCGGCAATCCAAAGCTTCTACTTCTGTGGTCTGAACATTTATATTATTATAGAAAAATCAAAAAACCCTGGTGGTTTTTACCCTGGAGAAGGGCTTTAGTGGTATGGTTATTGGTGATTATTTATCCTTCCCCAGATACTATATAGTGACTGCCATATGGAAGAGGGACTGAGATTTATTCTGATTCCTGATGACAGACACTAGTAATAGAGGACCCATCTTTAGCTTGAATTAACAACTTTTGAAACAAATATAGAGGTCCAGATATGGAACGAACAGCCTCTCAATGTAGTGATATTCCCATTAGTGGAATGATTCAAGCAGAATCACAGTTCCACTGGAAGCAGGTAACAGAGACTGACTTGGGCTAACATAAGTAGAAAAGGAATTTGTTATACGTAGGATGTCAGGGAATTAACAGCATCAAGATAGTGGCAGGAGAGACTAGGCTTAGAAACAGGAAAGGATCAAGATGGAGTCTCCTTGGCTCTTAAGCCACTACAGCAATGAGTTGGTGAGTGGTGTGTCACCCTTCTTAGGATTTAGAATTCTGGAAGAGAAGGTCCAGTTGAGCTTAGGTCACATGCTTATCCTTTGTCTGTTCAGTATAGGGACAGCAGAAAATCTACCAGAGGTCTCTAGGACCTCAGATTCTAGAGTGGAATGAAAAGTCACCCAAGTCACTATCCTAATGATGGCTTATAATAGGGGAAAAGTCCCTAAAAGTGAATCAAGATGTTGTCATAATGAAGAAATACGGGCTGAGGAACCAAAATGAACAAGTGATGTTTGCTACAGTAAACATTGATTAGAAATATTGTAGAGGAGAATTCTTTGTTGGGTAGGAAGTTAGGGAGAAAGAATTAGTTCCTCTGGCTGTAGTACACTCTCATGGGCAAGAATGTCATCCTTGAGAGGTTAGGAATTCAGCATCCTTAAAAGTAGTCAGGCAGACTTGGGCGATAACATCCCCTGGCTTCTGTGACTGTGTCTAGGATCAGCTTCTCTTTGAGGATTTTCATCTGTGACAGAGCAATCAAATACCACGGGGTTTTTATATAGTATTTACAAATGTGTATAGGACATTCACATGTTCAAAGTTTGGGAATTCCTTGTGACTTTCTCTTTCCTCCTCTCCCATTCCCTGTGATGGTCACTTTCTAAACCCTACTTCAGGATCCTTCTCAAATCTCTCATAGGCAAGAACAAGGTGCCCCACTAGCTGTGTTCCCACAGCACCTCCTGTCCATACCTCTAGCAGAACATAAAGCAAAATAGTACGTGACATTAGTTGTTTCCATTATTGGATGGAGAAGAACTCCTGGATGCAAGGACCTTGTGTTTAACTGCTGTAGTGTTAGCATGCAGCACAGGGACGAAGGAGATAGAAATGAATGAAAAGACATAGGAAGAAATGGAATGAACACATTGAAATACAAATAAATGGTAGAGACCTTTCAGGGTTGTGTTGTATGCTGGTACCTCCTCTAACTGACTTCTCAATGTCCTAATCTGTACACTTCTTTGTCCTAAGCAATGTGAATATTTGATGTCTTGGAATCTGTTGGGTGGAACCCTTCTCTGGGAAGTTAAAGGCATTTTACTCTCTTGATTTGTTCTCAGCAGAGCTGAGCCATGAGTAGTAAATAGGCATTTGTTTCTATTATGACTGCAAATAGTATGATTTCAAATTGCTTTTATCACCACCATTTTAAGAGATTACACCTTTAATTTACAAAGCAGTATCCTAGAACTGAACCAAACCAAAGCTGTGGGCATACTAAACTATTGCCTAAGCTTTCAGTTCATGGAAATTAGTATTGGGGAAAATCAACTGCATGTCTCTGTCTCTCTGTTCTCTGTCTCTCTGTTCTGTCTCTGTCTCTCTGTTCTCTCTCTCTCTCTCTGTGTGTGTGTGTGTGTGTGTGTGTGTGTGTATACAGAATCCTAAATTTAGTTGTGAACAAAGGTACTTAAGCATAGAAATCCTAATGTTAAAAAATGTGAATGTTTAACACATCAGGGAAATCATAGTCACAAAGAGGGGAGCCTGAATGAAGTCAGAGAGTTGTTATTTCAGATGGATCTTGGGCAGGTCACTGAGCCCCTCAGTGCTGCTCCTCCCTGTCCATTGTGAAATCTGTGAAATGGGGATGATGCCAACAGAATGGAATCCCTAGGGTTGTTCTGAGGACTAAATGAACTTTTCTGTCTCTCAGTTTGCCTGCTATTCTGAAGAGATTCAAGAGTCCTGGGCAATGGTAAGTGGGAGGGAAAATAAGCAGAGATCCTTTTTCATCCTGTGACTGATCACATAGGACACCAAAAGTAGGAACTTTTTTTCCCGTTTCATGCTCTCTCCTGCATAGAGGAGAAACTGATGAGTGGAATAGAGCTGTAAGAAATGACATAATTTGTTACCTACAGTGAGCTGGTCAGAGCTGGAAGTGGAAGCAACACTGGAAATAGCAATATTCTTGAGTGTGTTATTTCAGCCTGACCCTTTCATAATTAAATCCTTTCCTTTTAGGACATTGTCTGTGGGAAAAATGATTCTCTGGCTCTTCCTAGATCTTATTCCAAGATGGGGTTGAACTCTGAGGGTGGCCCCAACTCTAATTAGTGATCTCTTTATTAGCATATGATTTGATATCATTATAATGGCTGAAATCCCGTTTCCACAACAACCAGAAGTTGACCAAGTCCTTTATATCTGCTTGGGCAAGTCCTGCTATAGCCTTGATTCCCCTCACTTTTGTGGTTAAAAGTATTTACTTAATTCTGTGGTTCTGCCAGTTTTTTCTCTTTATGTTCTCTACACAAGGCCAGGCTCACCTGTACACTCTCTCTCACTCTGCCAAATGTAAATCCTTGTATTTTTAAAAGCTGGCCTTGATAGCTTTCTCTTCTGCTGCACACTGTACTCCCATTGCTATAAGTACTTACTACTGAAGAATGTTATTGCCCGAAAAGCACTTGGAGCAGTGCCTACTACAGAGTAGGCACTCAAATCTGAGCTGCTCTTACTCTCATTGTCACCATTATTATTATTACCTTAGAGTTATTGTGAGAATTAAATAACAAAATACCTATAAAGTATGGTGGGAGACTGCCTGGCACATAGCAAATGCTCAGGAAATGTTAGGTACTGCTAATTAAAGGAGCCTAACCCAGAGATCTATTTACAAAAGTGAAACGGAGCCTTACAGTGGTATTGCCTTGGACACATTCTATTCATTCTTACGTACCATTCACTTCTAGTGTACTTTGCAGTGAGGTGGATATTCGGAATGATGCCTCACCCAGAGAGATACTTTATGATGTTGCTCATTGAGAGAAATTCATTTATGCTCACTGTGTCAGAAAAGTGGTGTTATATTTGATGTATTCATTTTAAGAGTGATAATTGTATGTTTTTACAAGTGACTTAACGCTTGTCATGAAAAAATGTTAAGCAATGTACAAAATTATAAAGAAGAAAGCAACACATCACCCTAAATCTCACCACTGAGAAATACCCACTGAACAGTTGAAGAGCATCTTTCTAAACATCTCTTAATAGTCATCGATGGATAGGAAGATAATAAAGAGTAAGACTTAACATTGTAAGGATGAGAATAACTCAGAGACCATAATATATCTGCTTTATCAAAAAAGATGTTAAATTTAATTTTACCCAAATTTAACAGAAGAAACATAAAGTGAAAGTGAAACTTCAGCTACACATTTTTTCACCATAAAAGCTATTCATTCCTAAAGACTTTACTGAAGGTTAAGGAGAAAATATAAAAACATTCAAAAGTTGGAGTTCTTACGAGTTTTTAACGACACCGGTTTTAGATGTTATTTGCTAGGAGAGATTACATGATTGATTTCTCATTTCTTTCCAGCTTAGCTCTCTCACTACCTTCCAACTATGTTACTCATATTATTTTTACTCTGACAGGCTGTCCTAGTCTGTTTGGGCTGCTGTAGCAAAATACCATAAACTGGGTAGCTCATAAACAACAGAAATATCTTTCTGACTGTTACAGAGTCTGGGAAGTCTAAGATCAAGGTGCTGGCAGATTTGATGTCTGTTAGTGGCTTGCTTTCTCATTAGTAGATGGTACTTTGTTGCTGTCTTCTCACCTAGTGCCATGGGCTATTATCTAGCTCTCCCAGGTCTCTCTTATGCCGGCACTAATCCCAATCATGAGAGTGGAGTTCTCATGACCTAACCACCTTCCACTGCCTAATACTGTTACCTTGGATGTTAGGATTTCAACATGTGAATTTGGAGAAGACGTAAGTATTCAGTCCATTGCACAGGTTCGTAACATCCTCATTCTGTTTTGCAAGTGTAATTCTCCCATTCATTTAGTCCTGGTTGTATTTTTATTTGGATCTAGCACTGGTAGTCTTTTTACCATTGTTTCCATATGCCACGATTGTCTGTTTTTTTTTTTTTTTTTGAGACGGAGTTTCGCTGTTGTTACCCAGACTGGAGTGCAATGGCACGATATCGGCTCACCGCAACCTCCACCTTCTAGGTTCAAGCAATTCTCCTGCCTCAGCCTCCTGAGTAGCTGGGACTACAGGCATGCACCACCATGCCCAGCTAATTTTTGTATTTTTAGTAGAGACGGGGTTTCACCTTGTTGACCAGGATGGTCTCGATCTCTTGACCTCGTGATCCACCCGCCTCGGCCTCCCAAAGTGCTGGGATTATAGGCGTGAGCCACCGCGCCCAGCTACGATTATCTATTTTGATTTATCTCTTAGCTAGGTACCTTTCATCATCAAGCAATTTTTTTTTCTAAGAAAGTTTCATGAAGGTTATATTCTCTTGAGATTTTTCACTTTTGAGACTCTCTACCTATTGCCTTTATACTTGAATAACAACTTGGCTGATATGACATTCTTGGGTCACCTTTTCTTTTCCTCTGAAGTTTAGAGACATTGCTCCATGGTATTCAGAGATTGGCTCTTGCTGTAGAAAGTGTGAGGCCAGAGCGATGTTCTTTCCCCTACTGTAATTGACTTGCTTTCTTCTTAGATGCTTGAACAACTCTAGTTTTATCCTTGATGTGTACTAGCTTAATTAGGATGACAATGCTGATTGTTAATTTTTTTTCAAGATAGTGTATCATTTCCACCCATGGATTAAGTTCTTTCTTTAGAGAAATGTTTTGTGCGATAACTGAGAATTTTTCTTTTTCTGATCCAGTGTTTTAGGGACACTGATGATTATTTTCTTGACTTTCTATATCTGTCTTCCAAATTAATGCTCTGCTTGTTTGCTTGATCAAGTTCCTTGCCTTTTTCCTCATGGATTCAGTAAAAGTATTTTGAGTTTCTCCATCATGTTAATTTAGTTTTCAGCTTTGACTTTTTCTATTTCTGTTTTTAGTGAATTTATTACGTTTTTAGTGGTATGTAATATATTCAGAGTACTTCCATAGGTCTGGAATTTCCGTTTCAAAACCTTGTGTTTTGTCTTCTCAATTTTGTTGAAGATTCTTACCAGTTTTTTTAAATGTCATGAAACACTCATGGGGAAGCTGTTGCTTAATTTTAGTTACATATCTGTCTTTTGCATTCTGTTACTTTCTTTGTCCCATTCCCCACCCTTTCCTCATTCAGATAGTAAGTTTGCATGGCAGTCATGCCTTCTCTTTTTATGCTGCTCACTGTTAAGATGAGTGCTTTGTTTTTGTTCTTTTTCTGAACTGGTGTGAGTTGATCTTCATCTTCCTTGATTTCAAGTTCTTTGAGACTAGTTTTTCTTCCCTGTTCTGAACCATGGTTTGAGAGCTAGCTGCTGCTTTTCACATACTTTTCTAAAGATGACTGATTTTCAGAGTGTGGTCTTCAGACCAGCGACATCATTTAACAAGGGGAATCCGTGGGCCTCACCTTACACGTATTGAATCAGAAACTCTGGAGATGGGGCCCAGTGACCTGTGTTTTCACAAGGCTTTCAGGCAGTTCTGAAACATTCTGAAGTTAGAAAGCCACTGCAGTGGGAAATGTGGAGTTGAGGGTGAAGAAAGCTGTAGAGAAGCAGAGCGCAGCCACACTGGACGACCTGATCCCTGCTCTGTCTTTGAAAAACCTATTAATATTCTGTCCCTGGGCCCATTCCTCAGCCAGCACTGTTCCAGTCTTTGGGCTTTGAAAGGTTCTGTCACTTGGCACATTGCTGTGGAAGTCAACAAACTCTGGGGACCCTTCCAGCCTCTGCTGCCAGGGTTGCCATGAACTGCTGCTGTGCAGGTTGTCCTTGAATAGGGAAACATGACTGAGGGGCCTGAAAGGGGAGCTCAGTTCCAGTCCTTGCTCTGCCTACAAAGAAAGCATGCTTGGTGCAGAGTTGCATCAGCTCACAAGAGGGATATATTTTCCTAATTTGATCTGCCCAGAGGGAGCATCTTTTCATAAAAAGAACATCTATAGTATATACTGTAGTCCTCATAAGGTCTCGAAATGACACGTAGGAGCTTCAACAATAAAGTTGTTTTTCTCGAATTTGAAACAATTATTTGCTGCTTACTTTTGCCTCATCAGTCCCCTTCCCTCAGTCCATACCTTTACATATTTAGGGTGGTTTTGAGAAACTTCGGGAATCTGTCTACTTATCTTCTTTGATTAGTACTGCTTTTGTGTGTGTGTAAGGTTGGATTAGGGTGAGTTGGTGGGGCTGACCTTATCAGAATCTTCATTTTCTTTTCTTAGCTTATGGTTTCAAAATTTATAGCAAAGCTCATACCACTTTATTGGTTTCATAGGTGTTGGGTAAGGTATTAGCTTTTAAAAATCCTGATTTCCTTTTTTTTAAATTAGTTTCTTGCAGGTTGGAGGTGGGAAGTGTGATTCTATAATCCTGCCTCACTCTACTATTAGTATACAACAAATGCGCTATTTTTTTCTTACTAACACAAATTGAAACAATTATTTGCTGCTTACTTTTGTTGTTGTTGTTTTAATCAGGTAGGCTTCCTTACTTGTAAGTTGCAGACCCAACTTTGAATAACTTAGGGAAAAGAAAGGTTTGGGAGGGTGCTGTGTAGTATATGAAATTAAAGAACAAGTCTTGGAAAAGAGCTGGTAACTCGTAGCTTCAGCAGGATAAATCTGTGGAAATTGGGAAGACCATAACCATGAGATTACTGAGCTCTAAGTGCCTTTTGGGTATATGATGTGAATGACAGCACTACCAGTTCAGTGAGGAAGTGGCTGCTTCCTTAAAGTTGTATTTCTCAACAGGGGGTGATTTTTGTATCTCTCTTTCCCCCATCTGAACACATTTAGCGATGTCTTGGATACATTTTTGGTTGTGACTACTGGGAGGAGATGCTGCCGGCATCTAGTACGTAGTAGCCATAAATATCTCAGAGTACACAGACAGCTCTTCACAGCAAAGAATTATTCAGTCTAAAATGTCAATAGCGCTGAGGTCAAGAACTCCTGCCCTAAAGAAAGGGAGTTTAGGTGGGCTAGAACGATAGGTGTTCATTATTACATTTTTCAGGCAGTAGGTGAGCACTTTCATTGATCTGGGACAGTGTGTATGTGCTGTTACCATTTGGACTTCTAGTAGTATTGCATTTATTTATTTATTTTTAACATGTCCTTTTTAACACAAGAATTAAGCATTTTACTCTCTTAGGGGTACAGTTGTGATACTGTCTTACTGTTGTACCAACACATAGAAGTCAATTTTGATTCACTAACGAAAGCCGTGTTAATCCTCCCCATAATGGTTAAGTTTATAACTGTAATGATGTCTCTGATATTTGACTCCCATGTAATAGTCACCATAGGAACTATAGAAAACATTGATTTGGTAACAAATAAAAGTTTTAGATCCAGACTCAAAGTATCTTACCTTTGAGCCTCACTTCCTTTGTGCAAAATTCACTGGTAAGAACTACCTTTTGTTTTCTTAATTCTCTTCATATTTGGAGGTGACCCCATTGTTTGTCACTGGGCAGTTGACTGTGTGACTATGGATATATCACTTAATCTCTCTAGACTGCAGTTTCAACCACAGACATATTTTTAAATGAGTGTGGAAGAATCTTGAGCCCCTTTCTGTTCTAATACATTAAAATTATAGACAATGCAAGGTATTACAGTGTGTATGAGCTCTACTTTCTGGAAGGTTGGGGGTTGGGCAGGTTTCTGATCTGGTTGGATCAATTTTTTGGTAGGCACCCAGTACCAATCTTCATGTAACTTTCCTTTTGCTAGTATGCCTACAGCAAGATACAATGGAACACTGCACATTAATACATTTTAACAGATTTTAAATGAACTTTCTCTAAACAGATAGAAGAAAATTAGATCATTCCTAGGGAAATCCCTTGGCAGACAGCACATCTGTCAGTGATTTGGCATTGCAGGAACTTTCATCAGGCTGCATCAGCAGTTTTTCATCAAAATGTGAGCAGTATGTTTGCTAAAAGGAAAACCAGTCATGTCTGAATTGCGCAAACTTCTTTCAAATACAAGGAAATGTCACTGTCTAATCTGTAATGCTTCAAACTATTGAGTTCTTGGGGAAAAAAATCCACCAAACTCAGAAGTGGTATCTGAAAAAGCCATTTCATACTGTAGAAGTTTCTACAATCTGTAAGCAAAGCAAAATTTGTCTGTTTTTTAGTACTGATAACATGCAAGGATGTTTATTACTTGGTAGCAGTGTAGTATATCATTATATAAACTTGCTTTTACTTCTAATTAAACTTTTAAAATGCAGTTGCTTTTCTTTGCTCCTGCGACAACATGGAAGATTAAGTGATTTTTGTTCCCTAATGGAATTATCTATCCTCAAAAACTCAACACAAATTAATTTCTGTTGGTGAAATACATTTCAAAATATTATAACTCTATTCATTTTTTAAATTAATATTCCCTATGAGCACATATTTTAACCAAAATGTGGTACGTTTATTAATAATTCTTAGAGGGGAGAAAACACAATTTGAAAAATAGTCAACATTTTGCTTGATGACCACCTTTCCTGCTAATAATTATTTTGGGGATTTTTAAAGCGAAGAACACGTTTATTCAGCTGTATCCATTAATCTGGAAAATGCCCTCTTTAAATTGTTCCCCCAGATCTTATTGTTTCTAACATATTAAGTTGCCTATGTGTTCTCCAGTATTGAGGCTGGAATTAAATTGCTGCTCTCTAACTTCGCTGGTGGGTGCTTAGGATGGTACCTCTTTCCAGACCTTTTTATACTTTTAACATGAAAGAAAGTGATCTCACTGGTCATTAGAGAAATGCAAATCAAAACTACATTAAGATACCATCTCACGTCAGTTAGAATGGCGATCATTAAAAAATCTGGAGACAACAGATGCTGGAGAGGATGTGGAGAAATAGGAACACTTTTACACTGTTGGTGGGAGTATAAACTAGTTCAACCATTGTGGAAGACAGTGTGGCGATTCCTCAAGGCCTTAGAAATAGAAATTCCATTTGACCCAGCAATCCCATTACTGGGTATATATCCAAAGGATTATAAATTGTTCTACTCTAAGGACACATGCACACGAATGTTTATTGCAGCACATTTTACAATAGCAAAGACCTGTAACCAACCTAAATGCCCATCGATGATAGACTGGACAGGGAAAATGTGGCACATATACACCATGGACTATTATGCAGCCATCAAAAATGATGAATTTGTGTCATTTGTAGGGACATGGATGAATCTGGAGAACATCATTCTCAGCAAACTGACACAAAAACAGAAAATCAAACACCACATGTTCTCACTCATAGGCAGGTGTTGAACAATGAGAGCACATGGACACAGGGAGGGGAGCACTACACGCTGGGGTCTGTTGGGGGGAAATAGGAGAGGGACAGTGGGGGTGGGGGAGTTGGGGAGAGATAACACAGGGAGAAACGCCAGATATAGGTGAAGGGGAGGAAGGTAGCAAATCACACTGCCACGTGTGTACCTATGCAACTATCTTGCATGTTCTTCACATGTAACCCAAAACTTAAAATGCGATTAAAAAAAAAAGAAAAAAAAGTGATCTAAACTTCCTTAGCTCGAATGCCAATTCCTCAATGCATAACTCTTCTGTGGCCTTCATGATGCCAACAGCTGTCAACATTCTAGTATTTGTCATCTCTCTGATGTTGCTTATTTCCTTGTATCTGGCAGTCTAGTTTAGTTGTTCTTCCTCTAACTTACTGGACAGGGACTCCTGGCTCCATGTCTCTAGGTTACTTAGCTTTTTCCCATGCAAATTGCATAGCTTGGTCATTTTGAACTTTAAAATGGGGTTCAGATAAAGCAAAAAGAATTAGGTTTAGTTTTATGATAAAATAGGCTTTTAAACAGTTTGATAAACTCCCATTTAGACTTTATTCGAAGAGGAGCCTGAGTTACCCTCACATGTTCACACTTGAGGGTCTTAATTCCCTGACATTCCTTGGCATTAGAGACTGAGACTTAGACTTCACGGTCGTTTGGGTCCTCCTAGAGACTGAACTAGAGTTTTTCATGAAGAGCTGAATAATTTCTTTGCATGTTGATTATTTTCTTACAAGAGTCTTTTCAAGCATGATGTGGATATTACTGACAGTGGGTCATAATGGGTCTTGAGTCTGAAAGACTAGATTTCAAGGTATGGTTCTGCTGCTTTCTAGGTGTAAGATGAAAGCTCTTAGATCTGTATGAGTCCCTGTTTTTTTAATATATAAAACAACAATGCTGCTCTCCTAAGCATGTATAGTGATTAAACATTTACTGCTTGTTAGCTGCTGTAAAACAATTTTATAACAAAAGTTCTCACTATTACTGGAAATCGATGAAAAGGTTTAAGGCTCTAGGGAGGCAGGGTTTTGAAAAAAAAAAAACTTCTCCCCCATATTAATGTTATCTGAGGTTAACTTAATTATTTTCTGTATACTTTCTCCTCCCCCAACCATTATCTTAATATTTATTCCCATTTCTGACACAATTAAAATAGTCATACTTTGATTCTGCAGGCCTTCATTGTCCATAAACACAGGAAATGGGTGGGGGGAGATGTTGCTGTGTAAAATAATTTAAGGAGGAGTATATCTGTGCAAAACAGAATACCAGAGGTCTCTGATAAATCTGAGTTTTTATATCATCCAGATAGTTCAAAGCACATTTTTTTCCCACTAAAATATCTGAAATCAAATACAGCAGAAACAACACAGGGGAACAATACTAACACCTGTCCTCATATTATTAGGTTCATTTAATTTAACTCGCATCTCTTGATGATGATGATAAGCGTGCTAGGCATTGTATTATGAGATAGAAATTATTCTCATGCTTTCTCTATAGGCAGTCACACTCCAGAGTCTCTACCTGAGATGTGTCTAGCACTATTGTTAGACTTGGAGATACAGAGATAGATAAGATTTAGCCATTACCCACAGGGGTCTTACAGTCCAAGAATACAGGGGTGCTGATTCCTTTACTATGAGACCGTGTAGGAGGCTGCTGCAGGAGTAATTCACATGCCAAGAATAGCAAAGAGGGGATGCAATTCTTGTCTGTTTTGGAGATCCAGAAGGAGATAGCAATTGGAAAGGATTTTGGAAATGAGGTCACATTTCCATTGCAGAAGAGACCGAGGGATGGTAAAAGAGGAATGGGCAGAACTGAAAGAATGAGAAATAGCTGAGCTGAAAAGGGTGGTCCTGAGGGCTAGTGCAGGGCCAGCAAGGCCAAGGTTGGAGAACTTGCAGGTGGACCAGGGAAGCATGCAGCCTGTGAGGGCTGAAGGAGGGCATGAGGTTTGGGCTCGAATGACCTTGGAGAGCAATTCTCTAAAAATGGCAGAGGGAAGAAATCCATGTTGTATTTGACTGAAGAGGTAGTAGAGATTGGGTGTTTAGAAGAACTTTTTGGTTAATCACAGAAGAAAAAGAAGTTGATTATTTAAAAGTTCATCAAGGGTATATGTACTTTGATTTGTAAGAAAGAAGAATTAATAGAGGAATAATGATATGGAGACATCAGAAGGGGCAAAAATGGAGAGAAGAGAATTTTTCTGAGCCCTAGAAGAAGTTGGTAAGAGGTGTTTTATTGTACTTTGCATGGTATTTGGATGTTAACTATAGACTGTATTGTGACGGAAAATATTTTGGGACCAGGCATAGTGGCTTACAAGTATAATCCCTGTTGTGAGAGGACCTCTTAAGGCCAGGAGTTCAAGATCAGCCTGGGCAACACAGCAAGACCCCATCTCCAAAATAAAAATTTAGCCAAGTGTGATGGTGCGTGCATGTAGTCACAGCTACTCAGAAGACCAAAGTGGGAGAATCACTGGATCCCAGGAGTTTGAGGCTTCAGTGAGCTATGACTGCACCACTGCACTGGCAACGGAGTGAGACCTAGTCTCTTAAAGAAAACACACACACGAATACAGACACATGCACAAATATATATTGGACAAAGATGCTTGGTGGTCCTCCATGTTCTTTCCCTTTAATACATGGTTCACTGAGATTTGCTGGAGCCAAGTATAAAAAAAAATGACTTAACAGGGTGTCCTGAGGCTTCATCCTGTACAATTGCCTTCTGCCTGCAGATGTTTCACTTTCTCCCAATTTCTCCTCATTGGCTCACCTTTGTCCACTCTACTTTCTTGATGCCTGACACTCTGGCCCCTGAATTGGTTGCTGTTGGCTCCTAGCTTTTTTTCTTTGTTCTCTTAGCATCCAGACCTGGACTGTTCAATTTTCTCTTGAAATGTAATGCAGGTGAATCAATCTGTAATGCTCCCTTTTCCTGGTGAGGCCAGACTGTTGCTTCATTATATCCTGTCTTCAAGTAGCCCCACTGTGCTTGGCCCAGTGGATGGGACTTTTCCTCTGCTGTCCCAGTGGAATGTGTGGGATACAAAGGGACATGATAGATTGACACCAAAGGTCAAGGGAAAAGGAATAGAAATAATGAAAAAAGAATACAGTTGGAAGGACTGGCCCAGGATAGAGGAGAAACAGTTCATCCACAGAAACACAGCCCAAGGAAGCAGGGAAGGATGAAGATGCTGCAGGATGGAGAAAGGAAAAGTTGAGGGAATTCCTAGCAGGGGCCCCAGGCAGGCTATAGAAGGTCCCCAGGGAGAACCAGGTATAGGGGGAAAACCATTCAAATGAAAAGAAGCAGAGGCTCTTCTGGGCTTTCTAGAACAAGGGTGTCAGCCATCATCACCTGTGGCTGGTGGAGACTCAAAGGCAAGCAGGGGAATAGAACAGCTTTATTGTGTTGGAAGGGGTGGGGAGAGAAGAGGGAAGAGAGGTGGAGGATTCAGGTGTGCCCTGACTTGAGGCTCTTGGCACAGGAAGATGGAAATGGGCTAATATAGAAGCCAGATGTCCTATGTGATCAGAGTTGACTTTCACTGGTTGGTCCCAAGTTGGAGGCAGGGGGCAACACTTGGGGAAGTTGGCATTGATTAACTACCAACCATTTGGGGCCAGTGGCTCCAAAGTTGTGGCTTCCTGGACTGGTTTCTACAGATGGTGGGTCAGTGTTGTATTTTTCTATGTGGTCTGGACATTGTCCATTGACTGTTCAGCTACCCATGGGCTAGAGTTACAGTGATTGTGTTCATTATTCATGTGTACTATGTTTTGTAGGACACGCTTTGACTTGTGGCCTGGCCAGATTTGAGTTAGAACAGCTCCACATGATTCCAGCTGGCAGTATGCCAGTATACTGTGTTTCTACAGACTTTCACACATCCCTCTTCAGTGCCTTCTATACAGAAAACTGGGAACAATATTTTTATGGATGTTAACTTTTTTCGAAACATTAAAAATAACACTCAAAATGCTTGTCTTTTGTATTTACTCAAATAGAGTTCTCAACACAGCTCTGGCTTTCAAAGAAGCCTAATTACTTTCATATACCATGAACAGTCAATAGAGAATTGGGAAAAGTCATACCTATAAATTTATATTACTTGAGGGAGAATATTTGGTCTTAGAAATATTAATGCAGCCTTCCGTCTCATAGGAATTAGCTTTATTTGTGAAGTAGAATTTGATTGACTTTCTGACCCACCTAAGCATGTGGCCGGGGAGAAGTGCTTTTGCACATTGTACGGCTCTGAGTTCTTAATTCTAAAGATGTCAGCTTGGAGAAAGGGCAATTTGTTCCTAAAAGAGCTGCACCTGGGTATCTGTCTGCTTTGTTCATAGACGAGATCAATAGAATGGAGGAACAGTCAGACATGTTGTCAGACAATTATTTGGAATTGCGCCATTTCCAGTTAATATTGCAACTGTAATGTACTCCAAGAGTATTTTCTTCTAAATCATTAAGCTAGTTATTATTTTCATTGAGGAGCAAAAGTTGAAAGTTGCCCGTGTAGAAAGCCAAAATAGAGACCCCAAGGGCGGGAGGTAAAATCCTGGCTGTGAATGTTTTTCAACACTAAGTTCAAGTCTGTTATTGTTCTGGTAGAAAACCCAAATACCCTTCTTCAGTGATACGTGTGTAAGTGTAAATTACTGTGCCAGAGAAAATTATTATATGAGAAGTGTCAGGTCACCTGGGTTACTGCTGTTCTTCATAATATTGTTATACAATATCAATCTACGGTAATACTTTTTTGCAGGCTGGTTGGTGTCATAGGACAAAAAAGATCACCTTATTCGTTATCAAAAGCAGTCTTGCATGTGATGTTAAGGGTACAAAGTGAGAGAGTACAACTAAGTTTAACTAATAGAAGATTACATACTCAAGAGTGTGTGTCCTAGTCAAAGCAAAAATGTGGTTGCTGCCAACTGAATAAAAGGCCACATTTTCTCCCTAGAACTTGGAGAAAGGTCTTCAGGATACCCCAGTGATGGGCAAACTGCTCATTGTTCCTGTCTGCACCATCAATTTGAGGTCAAGCTTTGAGGTTGCTGCTGTTTACTTCTTTCATGCCAGGTACGGCCACTGGGACCTTTGCTATAAACATCAAGACAGTGCTATATCCCACGCACCATGAATCCTGCCAGGTGAGGGGCTGGAAGAGGACAAGATCTCATGGAAGCTCTACTCACTCTCTGCAGACTCAGGCTACTCTCCTCCTACCTCTGACACTTACCCTTCTTGAATAACCCAGCTCTGTTTCTTTTGGGACCCTATACAGCTGCCTAGAGGAAGGACTACATTTCTAATCCTGTTTCTAGGTGGGGTTGTATCATTAACTTCTGGCAAGTGAGAAGTGGTGGGTGCAACTTCTAGAGCATGTCATTAATGGTTGGAAGCCTGCCCTGCCTCCATCCTGCTGCCTGGGCAGTGAATGGCATGGCGGAATGCCATCTTGGGCCAGGAGAATAAGAACCATCACAGAGGTGGTAGAAGCGAATCTGAAAGCAGCCTGGGTTTTAGATGATCACAGTGCCAGTGGCCAGAGAAGTTCTGGTCTGCTGATTCTCAGGCTTAAATGAGCAAATAAAAACATGTCTGCTTACGCCACTATTATTTTTGTTTTTGCAGATAGTTATACCTGATTTCTAACAAATAGATGAGATAAACATTTTTTATTCTGCATCTCCTTTAGCAGCTCGGTAAATTATGTCATGGTGTATCTATGATTTTATATATTCTACCTAATTTTGATAGAATTTGGAGTTCAAAATGTTACAGGAATACACACAACTTCTAATTTGATGATATTTTGTTAAGATAAATCACTTTAACAGCTCCTCATCAAAGGGTATTTTTGAAATCTGATTCTCTGTTTCTTTTTTCCCCACCTTAAATTCTGGAACTCAGTGGAAGCTGTTTTGATAGGCACCATGTAACCCAAATGACTGCAGTAACCCAAATGAATTCCTGTTAATTCATTTTGGCATGGTAGGTAAATGCTCCCCAAACTCTCTCTTCTCCCAAAGCCACATGATTTGTGGGACTTCTGGAAATGTGTACTGTGAGGTAGAGCCAGACAATTCTCCTCCAAATAGCCCAAGTTAGAGTGTGTCAAAACTGAATAATTTCTGTACGGAAAGTGCCCTCTTCTGCAGTGTATTTGAATGAACAAACTAAAGATGAATCTCAGAAGGCTCATTTCATGTTCCTTTCTGCCATTTTCATCTTGTTTCATAGCGTAACGTATGGAGGAGCTACTAACTTTAGCGCTACACAACATGGGGAGGGCCTGATGAATGTACCTGGATTTTGAATTGTTTTCCTATAAGGATTAAGCTTCATATGCTGGTTATTATGTGTGTGTTGGAATTTTGTAGCAAGTGGATTCATAACAGCTTGGTGGCTGTTTTTCCTGTCAATATTCTTTGGGGACTTTGCTTGGAACTAGTGCCTGCTCTGGGGCTCCTTGCTGTCAAAATAATGTAAAAACCAAGGAAGGAAAATACATCTCAGTCTGTTAAGTCCGTCATCTTCCTCTAAGACTATCTCTAATTAGGTTCGAGAAATTTTGAGTAAAGAGAAGATGAGCCTCCAAACTAGAGGGTCGTGATGTAGTTTAATGAGAGTGAGGGGAATTGGGAGGCAATTAGGGAGCAAAATCTTCTAGGGTCTGTAAAATGTCCATTTGATTTTTCAGAGTTGGCAAAAATGTATTTGTAATGGAAAATATGTTGTAGTTTGTGGGGTGCTATGCTTCTCCTTTATTCTTATCAGTGGACTGAGCTTTTCAGAAAGGTATTTAGGGATTTCATGACATGAGAGGTGAACATATTCTAACCCTGGGCTCACTGTAATTCAGGTAGAAACTAGACTACTGCTGACTTCCATGGGGTTAAGATGAACTTCTATGATGAAGCAATAGTATTTCCCTAATTCTGTCCATTTTGTCCCCCTGGCTGAATGCTTCTTGGAAATCATGCTAGTTTGCTTCCTCCTGGAAGCCTTCCCTGATTCCCTTAAGGCTTGACTAGGAGCCCTTTTCCTATCATGTGACCATATCCTGTGCTCTGCCCCTTTGTGTTTAAGTCATCAGTCACTTGGCTGTGTCTTCCTAACTTGAGTGCAGGGTCTCTGCCTCATTCACACTTGGAGCTGTGGTACACCATGTGAGTGTGGGCTAAATATGTGTTGAATTAATGTATTTTTCTAGATGGACTTACTTTACTAACAGAATGAGAGTTTTTAGGCATGCACAGAGAAATTGAAAAATAAATATTTGTTGATTGGCTTTCCAGTGCTTAAGTAATTCCCTGCTGCAAGGCAGCCACCTCTAAAAAAGCTCATTAATGGTTTGGGATATTATTTATAACATGAAAACAGTTTTCTGAAAGTGCATATATATTATGCCCTGTTTCTTCGCAAGTGCATGGACTCCATGAAAAATAAAAAACACAAGAATAACATCCTATGAATTACTGGAAGAAACAGCATGTTGTCAGTTATTTTCTGCGGGTGCAGCATAAAAGTGGTGGGCAAGGAGGGGTTCTGGTTTTCTGCTGTGACAATTAGTGGCAGCATTTATAATAAGAATTTTGATTAACTTTAGAATTCATGAAGCAGAGAATTGAGTCTGAGTAGATGCCGTTTGAATTAGACCCTTGATGTCTGCTAAGGAGGTTTGATCTAAAGCATTCCACAGAGTTCCTCCCCTCTTGCAGACTTGAGCAAGAAAACTTTCGTTCATAATATTTAAAAAACCATTTACAATTTTAAATGGTTAGCTTATTAGAGAAAAAACATTTTGCAATTGATTTTTAAAGCTTCAAATTAAAAGAGGACTCCTTCCAACAGTCTTGGAGACATCACTGTTCACCTGTGCTAGCAAGCCCAGCAACTGAAGTTTGTAAATTTACCCAGAGTTGAAGAGGGTCAAGGCCACAGACTTATACTTACGTAATGCATAAGAAGATGATAAATTAGAATGCCAATGTGTTCGTTCTCCAGGAGAAATATAGCTGCCAAGTTACATTCATGTTTGCTGGTCAGCACTTTCTCCAGTAAGAAGTCGAAGTGGCAAATTAAATTACAATAAAAAAATATACTGCTTTGGTGAAGGTGTGGGGGAAACAAATAGTATCATATGCTATTAATAGAAGTTTAAATTGCTACAACCTCCTGGGAGGTTTACAGTATCTCAAAAATGTGCATATCCTATGCTCTTGCCATTTTGCTCTTACAGAGTTACCTTAAAAATAAATCCCCCCATGTGGACAAAGCCATATGAAGAAGAGTGTTCCTTATAGCATAACTTGTATTTGCAAAGGATTAGAAGAAATCTAAATGTCAATTAAAGTGAACTGATCAAATACATGGACTGTGATGATGCTCAAAAGAAGGACGTAAATGTATATGTACTATGGAGAATGGTCTCGGGATATGTTATTCTGGGGAAAGTGAAGGAGAGAACTGTTTATAATGGGCTTAATCCCCATTGTATTCACTGGCAGGAATTCACACAAATACATGTGACTGATTCTGCAAAGTATGTTTCTGAAGTGCAGGAAAGAAGTGTTTGGGCCCAGAAGGAAGACTCACCTTTCAATCTACATGCTTTGCATAGATTTGAATATATTCCCCTGTGCTTAGTTGGGTTATGCTTTTTTTTCTCTTTATATATAAAAAGGTTAATTTGACATTCTTAGTACCAAGAAAGGTGGTCTTGTTGCTGATGGTCTCCTACCTGGTAGAACCCATAGGCCCCAAAGAGGAGTCTTTCTCAGGAGGATGTCTTTATCATTCTGTCTTGGACTCATGAGGTTATTGTCTCCCATATGTGCCATCATCATAATTATGACTGATTTTTCCTGGAGCTGAATGCTGATTTCTTAAACTTGGGAGACATTTGACTTTCATAAGCAACACGTGTACAAGTCATTTCTTTGGGTAAGGTGTGTTTGGTGTAAATTACAATCCCTAGGCCAGGAATGATGGCTCACACCTGTAATCCCAACACTTTGGGAAGCTGAGGCAGGAAGATCACTTGAGCCTGGGAGGTTGAGGCTGCAGTGAGCCATGATCACGCTACTCTACTTCCTCCTGGACAACAGAGCAAGACCTTGTCTTAAAATAAATGAATTAAAAAATGATCACTAGAGGAATATGTCCAAATGCAGTCTTGGACCCCACCCCAGAGGTTCTGACTCAGTTGGTCTGGCGTGGGCTCAGGGATCCCTAGCCTGAGAAGATTCGAATGCAGATGATCTGTATATCCTTCCCTCCCTCCCTTCTTTTCTCCCTTTCTCCTTCCCCGTTCTCTCCTTCACCTCTTTATTTCTTCCTTTGAGAATTTTAGAGAGTGGTATTTTTCACATACTTTACGTAGGTATCAGTCATTTGCATATTTGCTTCTCTTATTCATTACATATATTTTAAAGAAATCAGTAGTAAATTGTTGGTAAGTTTATTTGTTCTGTGTCAGTTGATCTTTAGTGTATGTAGGGAGAAAAAACAATGTAGGGAGAAAAAAACAATGTAGGGAGATAAAACAATGTAGGGAGAAAAAACAATGAAAATACAATCAAGTTCAGCTTTGAGAGAATGGCCCCTCTGAGTGTCCAGCTTTAACGAGACCCAGATTACTTTATGCATACTCATCTTAGCCTAAATCCTTCTTGGTCCATGCGGATGATGGAAGATGGTAATTTGTCTCTAAGAGAAGGAGGAAAGAACATTTGAGTTGAGTTATGGACAGCTGACCTTTGGTTTTAATCACAACTGCTTTTAAATGGTGATAGCTAGGGAAGAGGCATGACACAAGAGTGGTGGAAAGGGAAAAAAAAGGAGAATGGGGATTATGTGATCTTTGGAGTTGGGCAGACTTGCCTCCTGATACAAATTTTACCCCTGCCTTAGGCTGTGTGATCTTCGACATAAGATGGAATTTCTTTGTGCCATGTCTGTGAAATCAGGGTAATAAGACCACCCATGTTACCATGTTCAGAGGATAAAAGAATATATGCATACCGCCTAGCACAGTGCCTGGCATTAGCAGAAGCTCAATAAATAGTAGTTAATTATATTAATAAAGATCAGGAAATGGAGGTAGAAATATTTACATGAGCTTTTTGGTGGAACTGCATGGCTTCTAAGGGCCTTCATCTCTGCCGTCAGGTTTTACCCCAAACTGTAGGGACAAAAAACATTTCTCAAAATTCCTTTATCTCAGTGAGAATCAGATGATTATTTTTTTTCTTTTAGATTTTTTTTTTTTTTTTAATTTAAGTTCCAGGATAAAAGTGGAGAACAAGTAGCTGGTTACAAAGGTATATGTGTGTCATGGTGGTTTGCTGCACCTATCAACCCATCATCTTAGTTTAAGGCCCAGGTGTATTAGTATTAGCTATTTGTCCCAATGCTGTCTGTCCCCTTGCTCCCCATCCCTAGACTGGCCCCAGTGTGTGTTGTTCCCCTCCCTGTGTCCAAGTGTTCTCATTGTTCAACTCCCACTTGTAAGTGAGAACCTGTTCCTGTGTCAGTTTGCTGAGGATGATGGCTTCTAGCTTCATCCATGTCTCTGAAAAGGACGTGATCACATTCGTTTTTATGCCTGCATAGTATTTCATGATGTATGTATGTTTATATATACATACACACACACCATGTTTTCTTTATCCAGTCTTTCACTGATGGACATTTTGGTTGGTTCCATCATTACTTTTCTTATAGAGAGCTTAGATGGAAGGAAATAATTTTTTATAAATTTGTAATTCTAGATAGAATGTTTGAATTTTGTTTTTTAGTTTTTAGGTTTGGGAGTACATGTGCAGGTTTGTTACATAGGTAAACTCATGTCATGGGGTTCATTATACAGATTATTTCATCACCCAGGTACTAAGCATAATACCTAATAGTCACTTTTTTCTGCTCCTTCTTCCTTTTCCCACCCTCCACCCTCAAGCAGGTCTCAGTGTATATTGTCTCCCTCTTTGTATCCATGTGTTCTCATCATCTAGTTATAGGGGAGCACATGCAGTATTTGGTTTTCTGTTCTTGCATTGGTTAGCTAAAGATAATGGCCTCCAGCTCTATCCATGTTTCGGCAAAAGACATGATCTTGTTCTTTTTTATAGCTGCATAGTATTCCATGGTGTATATATGCCACACTTTCTTTAGTCTGTCATTGCTGGGCATTTAGGTTGACTCCATGTCTTTGCTTTTGTGAATAGTGCTGCAAAGAACATAGATGTGCATGTGTCTTTATGGTAGAATGATTTACATTTCTCTGGTTATATACCCAGTAAGAGGATTTCTGGGTTGAAAGATAGTTCCATTTTTAGTTCTTTGAATTTCTTAAGTCTCCAGTTGATACTTCTTCGCCAAAGGTGAAGCTCAGGTTTCTGTTGTTGTTTTTATCTTTAACTTGTGCTCTAATCCGGAAAAGTTTACATCTGTTTATTTTGATGAGTCAATGATCAAGTCATGGAAACTATGAACTAGAGTGGCGGGACGTTACTTTGCAGTATCGCTGGCCTCCTACCCTGCTCACCTTTATTTATTCATTTTGACAAGATCTGGAAATACATGCAAAAGAACCCAGCAGTTTCTATTGCTTATCTTACTGTAGCCAGTGTGTTCAAATGAGAGGGATCTCAGATAATTTCCCCCTTTCTCTATGGTTCTGATTTTGGTGCTTATATGTGAATCTCAGCTGTGCCCTGTAAACCAGCATTCTTGAAAGTGTGATTTATGGGGCACTAGTCACTTGAGATTCTCCGTGAGAAGAAAATTCTTTTGGTTTAAAATGTGTGGATAATACTATATGCTCCAATGCTCTACTTGGAGAATTCCAATGTACATGAATATACTAAGGGCTCTAAGAAGTCCCCAAGGAGTGAAAACTAGTTAAACCCACATCACCCAAATTTATGCAAATCTGGAATTTAAAACAATAGTAAGACAGTGGTAATAATGCCTGCAATACTGTTTCACAGAACCCACTTTGGGAAATGTTTTTATAGGCCATGAAAAGGGCCCTAGGTAACTGATTCTGTCCTATTACTTATGAAAGGATCAAAGAAGAAAAAATAGGTTACTGGAAGTTTGTCTTGAAAAGAAACTGGAGTTAGAATTTACAGTGAAGTGTTAACTTTCTGTTCAGGTGTGCCTTTGGGTACCAAGCCTGGTTTAATTTGTAGGTTCACTCTGTTAACTCAGAGTATTAATGGGTCTTTCTTGCTTTCAGTGCAAGACTTTTTAAGTCTTCGAATTTCATTAAATATTCTGTTGCAGAATGTGTAACCAGCTTTGGATCTGAATGAAATATAACGTGAGTCTATGAATAAATAATTAAAATTGTGTATGAATAACTTGAGGGTGACTACTACTATGGCTTTATAATGTAAAGAGTTTCAATAAACTCCAACAAAATGCATCTGTGTCTGACTCCAAAAATTGCTTTCTGAAGATTGAAGTGGTAGATTTATTTGAGTGTACGCATTTCTGATTATGCATAAATGTGATGTTGTATAGTTTCAGGAGCATTCAAGTCCTGGATATCCTTTTCTAAAGCCTAGAAATTTTCAGAATTAGGTGTAGACCACTCAGTTTCAGCTTACTCTCACGTAAACTATTATCATATTTATTGACAAATAGGGAGGGATATCATCCTTTTTTAGATATTCCAATTCACCTAGTAGCTGTAAGTGTTCTCCTTTATTTTCTAATCTTGCAGAAGTAGAGGGAAAGGATTGTATTAAATAGTTGTGTTGATGCCCGAAATGATGCAAAACTAAGATGAAGGCAGCAAATGCAGAACAGATAAATTCAAAATGATTTGTTCAGATTAGGTTTATAGGCTCAAGTAGTTTAGTGGAGTGAAACCAGGAACCAGAAATAATCAGAGAGCCTCTTGCTTAAAAACAAACAATATATAGTTCAGGAACATGAGGGCATTGCTAGATATTACACTGTAAGAATCTTCATTCAGTAGCAGCAAAAATAAAAAAGGCAATGGGCTCATGGATAATTAGCATGATGCAGAAGTGAAAATGGCATCTCTTGGATCACAGGTGTGCAATGCGGTGCAGGACTTTGTAATTTCTTTTCCTTTTTTCCCTGTTAGATGAACACATACAATTATAGAAGGTAATAGATTCTGATAAATTTTTGATGCTATGCAAAATGATTGAACTCCTTCCTATCCAGTTGACCATATTTAATATAAAAGGGGAGTGCATTTGGGATTCCAAAGGGAGTAGTAACTTAAGGATGATCTAAAACAGTGCTTGATCCTAAATACATTTGTTTATTACTTGGGGAAATTTCTTTCTTTCCCAGAACCCAGTTACTGCTTGCCCAGGTCATGAGGGTGTGTGTGTGTGTGTGTGTGTGTGTGTGTGCGCGCGCGCGTGCGTGTAAAACAGATCTAAGGAGTTTTTCTGCTGGAAGGGGGTAATAGATAGAGGTTTACTGGCCAATGTTTAACAACTAGCTCTCAGAGGAAAAGAAAAACCTAATTTGTGATGCTTGTGAATATGCATTTCTGGATTTCTATGGTTCTCCCTCCATGGCCAATTTCAGGTTATCAGCTCATGTCAGCTGGTTCACAAAACGCTGAAAAAAAATAATGAGTTCTAGTATAAGCTGATGGGAGCTGGCTCTAGCACACCCCTGCTAGGAGCTTTCTTAGCTTTTGGTCATTCTATGGAACGGTTTTCTCTAAGGAACTATACCTATGGCTATACCTGCAGGTGTGAGAAGTTTGAAGGCTCTGGAGAATGCTTTTGGAAAATGACAGTCCTCTGTGCCTTTTGGATCATTTTCAGATTCCAAATTCTGTAATATTTCCCCAAGAAGAATATTTCCTAGAGCGCTGATGTGATTTAACTGGGATACTTTTACTACTGAGAGAATTTGTATACAATATCAAAATGTGGTTTGGGGGAAGGCAGCTGATTCTGACATACTAGCCAATGGTATCTGGAGATACATTTGCTCTTTGAGCATGGAGCCGTTGCTAGATGAGATCTTTGTGACAAAAGCTTTGCGTTATGGCAAATGCCTTGAACACAGGACACCCTATGATTCAGGACAGGGATTGTCAAATTACCACTGCCCACTGAATCCAGCCCACAGCATGTTTTTGAGTGTGCTCATAAGCTAAAGATACCTTTAACATTTTCAAATGGTTGAAAAAGAATAGAAAGAGGCAGAATAATTGGTGACACATGAAAATGATGTGAAACTCAAGTTTTAGTGACCATAAATAAAGCTGTATTGGAATCCAGCCTTGCCCTTTCATTCATATCATCTGTCTTCTATACCATCATATCATCTCTGGCTGCTTTCGCGGTACCAGCAGAATTGAGTAGTTGCAACCAAGACTGCGGAGCCTGAAGAACCTGAAATATTTACCATCTGGCTCTTTATGGAAAATGTTTGACAACCCCTGATCTAGGAAAAAAGTCTCTGAGGAATATGACCAGCTAGTCCAAGGTTCTGTTCGCAGCTGAAGACATAGCAATAGGAATGCCAAATTCATTTTTAATGGAATGGAAAGGGGTTGCATAAGACATGGAGAGGAACTGTAAACAGCTTGTGAAAATCATTAAAATATAAAAACAAGCCAGTAAGGAGAATAAGGAATTTCTCATTTTGCCGAAAACACCTCCTTTCAGATTCTTTTATTACCTAATACTATTTAAAGGAGGTTTTCTCCCCCTGTTTTCTTATGTTCACATGTTCTCATTTAGACGCTCGTCTTCTGATGCACTGGGACCATATTGCTTCTGACTCAAGCAGTAAAGAAGTATCATTGGTGATTGTAAGGGCTGGTTTTGAAGTCAGGAAGATGAGGTTTAAGTCCTAGTTCAGCTACCTTTTTGATATATGGTATTGGAAAAATTTCTTTGAACAATTCTCAACTTTAGTTTTTCTTACCTAAAAATATAGATTTGTTCTGAGAATCAAGTAGGATATTTAAATTGTTTAGTACAGGTTGTGACATAGAGTAAACCTACAGTAAAGGCTACGTTTTATTTGTTGCTGTTTGTACACCCCAAGGTCTTCCATACTTGTATGTGTTTATCTTTTGGGTTAAGCTTTCATCCTTTAAGTTTTAGCAGACAAAAATAAATCCTTAATTTGGCAGTATCTTCACATAGAGTATTTGGGGTAAAAAGAATTTGAATTCTATCTCCCGGAAATTGTTTTGAAATGAAACCCATGTGAGTGTCACAGCCTTGGTCAGTATTTTAAACTTTGGTCTGTTAAGAAGGTGGTATCCCCATTCATTGCTTCCCAAGAAGAGACTGCCCTCCAGTGGAAACAATTCTGGTAAGGGGAGAAAATCATTTTGGTAATTCAGGCTATCTGCTAATGTTTTATATAATTATTTTCTGTTAAAATAGACTTGCTTATGAAATTGAAGCTTACCTTCATGGGAGAAGGTCTTTGCTGCTCTGTGAATGCCACCAGCCAGCTCTGAGATCAGCATTCATTGATTAGACATTCATGCCTTTGATGACTAGTCACTCCCCACATGGGACAGGCAAGGCTTTATTCAAATGATTCTCAACCGTGGTTATGCATTAAAAAAACCCAAGCAGCTTAAAAATAACCTGATGTCTTGGTTGCACCCAAGTCCAAATAATCTCTATGGGATCTAGGCATCAGTACTATTATTATCATTTTGAGACAGGGTCTCCCTGTATCGCCCAGGCTGGAGTGCAATGGCAAGATCTCAGCTCACTGCAGTCTCCGCCTCCTGGGTTCATGCAATTCTCCCACCTCAGCCTCCTGAGTAGCTGGGATTACAGGCATGCACCACCATGCCCAGCTAATTTTTGTATTTTTTAGTAGAGTCGGGGTCTCACTATATTGGTCGAGCTGATCAGAACTCCTGACCTCAGGTGATCTGCCCGCCCTGGCCTTCCAAGGTGCTGGGATTACAGACGTGAGCCACTGCACTCAGCTGACATCAGTATTTTTTAAGTCCCCTCCACACATTTGATTCCAAAGTCCAGCCTGCAGCCAAGGTTGAGAATCACTGCTTCAGACCTTTAGTTTTTGAAACACATTTTTGTTTTTAAACAAAGTAAAGCCAAAATTCTGCCCTCACATTGCAGTGGTGTTTGCTCTTCTTAAGTGTGCATCAGTGCAGCATCCACTGTCACCTGCTTATATTGGAATCTCATCTCCAGGGAAATTCACTGATCCAATCTTATTTCATCAGCTTGCTAATAAAGAACTTTTCAGTAGTAAAAGAGTGTGATGAGAAATGAGTCTTTGACATTTCTCCCACTGTAAATCCCACCAGTGAATTCTGTTTGGGACCAATAATCACTTGGACTTTGATAACCTCACTCAACTTTGCAGAAACATTTGAATTTACCTGTCAAAAATGCATTTATGTAGGATGAATTTATAAAAGAATATTTTTATATACTTACTAATAGCCTTATGCACACACATGTTGCTTTTATCAGCCTACTGTTATATGTGTTCATTGTAGATATGAATCTAATCTTTTCCTTAATAGGAATCACTGTCGTTTTCAACTTCAACTGAGGCAGTTGAAGGATAATTAATTTTGTTAACTGTAAAAGAAAAATAATATCACCTACCTCCTAGAGTTCTTAAGAAAAGCGGAAGAGATAATATGTACAAAACAGCCCAGTGGCTGGCACTAAGCAAGCAGTCTAACGTTGTTACCATATCAAGACAGCATATGATAGAGGTCAAGAGCAAGGTACTAGAATTAACTTCTCTAGATTCAGCTCTCATCTAGACTACCTGTCAGTTCTGTGATGTTAGGCAAATTACTTACCCTCTTGAAATCTCCGTTTTCTTACCTGAAAACTTGTAGCTACCTTTTGTGGGGGGAGGGTGAGAGTTACGTATTTAATGTGCTTATCACTCTTCTTGGCATATGGTAAGGACCTTTTCACGTTAAGCAGGAATAATGTGTGTGTGAGTGAGCAAGAAAGAGAATGAGAGGTTGAGATTCCATATCTGTTCAGAGCTGCAAGGAACTTTGCCTTGCGTCTTGGGTAGTCTCTAAACCCACAGCACCATCTGGGATCCTATTGGAACTATGCAATCTCAGCTGCCACCCCAGACTTAATCAGAATCTGCATTTTAAAAGCTTCCCAGTAATTTGTGCACATTTGAGCAACCCTGTTCTAGTCCACCATTGACAAATACAGGACAAAATTGCTACTGCTTCCCTGTCATACACCCTTGGCAGGCATTACTCATCAATCATGGCCCTCCATCCCACCAGTGTCCTGCCTAACTACTCCAGACAGCCTCAACTAGTTGATAGGAATTGTCAGGAGAGGGAAACTTTTGTGAGGAAGTAGTGACTTGTCTGAGTGAGAAAGGTAGTGCATTGCCAAGACAATACTCAAACTCGGGGTTCTTAATCCTCGGTTCGGTGATACTGTGCATTATTTTACGTTGCCCTCATAGTCCATTCAGCAGCACACAACTATTGTATAGCTGGCTTTGTGCTACCACTGGAAGGTACAAAAAGGAAATTGATATTAACCATAGAGATAAAATGGGATTGAATATTAAGATGGAAGTTGAAAAGTAATAGGTTTAAATCAGCTAAAGATATTATTGGGATTAAAACTCAAAGCCTACTAGTAATCCCTGTCATCATAATTTAGGGATTATGATTTTTAAAAATCAGGGATGATTGAAAAAGAGATTCATTAATTTCACTGAAGTTCAAAATTCTTTAAAATCTTTTTTTCACATAAGCATTTACTCATTTACTCTTTAACAGGGCATGTAGTACTTGAGAGTGAAGTTGTCATTACATGACCATTGAATTCATTAGATAAAATTTCACAAAAACTAATTTTGAATAGGACATAAATTGTATACACTGTATGTACTGTATTTGCCTCAATATACGTTTTGCTTGAAATTTTAAACTTTAGAATTGGAACAAGCCTTGAGATTAGCATATGATACAGTTTTTGTCTCTTGGGAAGAGAGAAAAAATTTTATTCATCACCACCAAGAGATGTGTAGACATGAAAAACACCATCCTAGTACGGCTGAAATTTATCTTCACCATCAGGTCTGCTGTTGCACGGAGGCTGCTAGACATTTTCTGACTCATTACTCAAATGACTCATGCTCCATTTAGTGTGGTGGGAATACACGAAGAAGTGGCCAGATCCGACTGAGTAAGTAAGCAACTGGCCAGAGTTCCCTGCATTTTGTTACCTGGGCTGTTAATTTGTAGAGATCTCGAGACATTAACGTTCCTCTGAAGTATCTGCTGACATAGAGAAGCCTCTTTCTCCACTCAGGAGACTATGCCAACATTTTCCTTCTCCAATTCAAACAGGGGATTTCCAATTTTCATACCTCAAATTTATCTCAAGCTGTAATAATAGTTTAGCTAATGTAAGACTCTAATTTATAAGTATGTATATATTTATATGTATGTGTATATGTAGAGATATATATATGTATAGACACATGAATATATGTATATATGCATATAGTGTTATTTTAACCATGCTTATTTTAAGCATTCTAGTTTGTCAACATACACATTAACTTTCCAGAGCATTAACTCAGTCAACATACACATTATTTTTATGATCAAGAACTGTTCCTATACAGTCACGTACCACATAATGACATTTTGGTCAATGATAGAGTACACATACAACTGGTCTCATAAGATTATAATACCATATTTTTACTGTAGCTTTTCTATGTTTAGATACACAAATATACTTGTGTTAATTATCTACGGTATTCAGTACATTAACATGTGGTATGGAATTGTTGCCTAAAAGCAATAGGTTACAGCATCTGGCACATAGCCTAGGTGTGTAGTGGGCTATACCCATGTAGGTGTGTGGAAGTGCACTCTTACGATGTTTGTGCTGTGACAGAATTGCCTAATGATGCATTTCTTAGACCTTCTCATTGTTAAGCGAGGCATGACTGTACAGGTATGCTTGCCCCTCTGCTACTTACAAGTGATGGGTGAAAGGCTAATTCGCAGGTGCATGGAAACCAGAACCAAGGAGCTATAATAGCATTTCTTGAGATAACATTGAAAATCAGATCATAAAACCGCCTTTCTCAGTGTTTAGTTTCTTAGCCTGTAATTAATGTCCAAATCATACTGTATAAAAGAAGATATCTAGATAATGTTTCCTAGGAATTAGCTATCCCTAAAAGTAAAAGAGTAAAACTGGGCGATGTACCTGTATAACTATAGGCACATATACATAAATTTCTTGTGGCTTTCTTCAGCTGTGTTGGTGAATACTCCTTCAAAATGTTTTGTTTATTTTAGGATATTAACATGAGGATCAGCAATACCCATTTTCTTTTTAGGGTTGGCTGTTTTAAGTGAACTTTTGAATTTGTTTTCTTTTAAATTATTCTTAAAATATCCTCTTCATGACAAAACTGTGTGCCACATACAATATAAGCTAAATTGATTGATTTCTAGCAAAAGAAAATATGCAGGTACTTTATAAGAAAAGTGTCTTGTTTCCCATGTTAAACTATAGGTTGAATAACAAAAGGCAGATGATGTAAATATTTATCAAATGTTTACTTTTAAAAGATTGTAGTTCTCTGTCCCTTTCTGTATATTTAAATGTTTGTTCCTTGTGCTGTGGTCTAGAAACAGATTTTGGGAGACAGGTTGGTGCTTTTTCCAGGCTATTCCTTTGGTACATGATGCTAGGCTGGAGCTAGACAAAATGAGTGAAACACACTTAGTCTTAGTACTTCGTGAACTTAAAGTGATCCCTTAGCCTTTTGAAGAGTTTGCTATGAAATTTGAGTCACCTGGAATTATCGAAGCAAATCAATTATTGTTAGCTAATATTAGAAAATAGAAAGCAGAGATGGAAGTTTGTTTTTGTAACCATCGGTGAGGCATCTAATGATTCAGATGTCACTCTAATGCTAACTTCCTTAAGACAGAGCATCTCATTTACATAAATGTCTTGGGGCAGCTGGACAGTTGTATATATTCACTTAATAGGAATGAAAAAGTCTTCCAACCAAATTTCAATAATTCAGGAAGCCTCTTAGCATTGATGTCTTCTCAGTGTGCAAATACTCTTTTTTTAAGAATAGCCTGAAATGAACTCTGCAAACTTTTTTTACGACAAATTCCAATTTTTAGATTATGTGAAATTGAACACTGCCATCAAATGAAATAAACCATTGACTACATTTTTGTTAAGAGATCTATTACCAGCTGCCTTACTTAGTGTACTTTTATTAAAATACTACTCTGCTTTCCATCTGAGTACTAATAATTGAGATATTCAATGGGCAGTCATAAGGGATTAAATTGTCCCTGTTTTTTTGACCCACAAGAGAGCACGGGACACCCAATTGTAAGGGGATAAATTAAGGAAAGAGGAATCTGGTTAGCTTCTAGACATCTGGAAAGCCTATGTATGTACTTGGTTCCTCAAATTACTGCTGAAATGGACCTTCAAAATTTGGTATGTGAGAGCTTGTTCCCTGAACTAGCTCAGTGTTCATTTGGCAGGGCCAGAACCATGTGGTACCAAACCTCATGCTTTGTGATAGGATAATACCAAAAAAGTACCTGTTAATCAGTGAGGGCTGTTATATTTTTTATTAGTATCCTCCTTTTTATTTATTTGAAAAACAGCTTGTAATTTTTTTCCCATAATTAGATCTCTATTTTAAGGTGGTGATCTATAAGTTGAATATGCAATTATCTGTATCACTGGATGAGACCTGTGTGTGTGTGCGCATATATGCAAATGGATAAAATGTGTAATTAGACCCAGAAGCTATGGGAAATGAGAACCATGTGGATTTTCTAACTTTCCAAAGTGCCTTGTAAAATGTATATTAATAAAGTGGGCTCTAGGGGGATGGGTTTTCATCCACCACCATGTCTGTTAGGTGGAAAGTCCTTTTCCCATTACTTTTCTATTTTAAATCTATTCCCTTGCCCTGGCTGATTGTACCTTTCTGAAATGTGTCAGGCAGAGAATCTCACGTCTCTTCTTAGCTTGGAAATAATAACATCGTCACATTTTCATGGCCTTTTCTGAAATAGGAATCTTTCATTTATGCTTCACTCCCAATTGAAATAAATTGATTAACGTCATGGAATTCTGTTTCACCACAGACCTTTCGAAACAAAAAGCTGCTTTTCTGACATGGTAAGGAAACAGATTGTCCCAGACTTTTTTATGCTCCAAGGACTCGGGGCAAAGAAACGGTTTTATTATTACATGTTATTGAATCTTAAAGAATTATCAGGTTCCATTTCTTCCATTTTGCTTGTGTTTTTCCCTGAAGCATTTGCAGGGACCATACCCTGGGTGTTGATTCATCTCAGAACTCTGTCTGGGACCCCTCTTCTGTGCTTCCTGACATTTCTGTCATATTTTCCGCCTCCTTATCTTTTTGCCCTAGGAAGTTTTTGGTACCTTGCCTTCCATTTCTTATATATGTATTTTTAAATTTCAGTTTTACCAATCATATTCCTAATTTCCAATGACCCTCTTGCCTCTTAAGCTGATTTTTCCTTTTTCACAGTGCCTTGCGTTGGGTAATCTTGGTTTTGCCTGAGGTTCGACCTCTACCTGTCTCTGTCTTGCATCCCCTGGACTTCCCTCCTGGTTTTCTCAATGGGAGGCGTTGGTATAAATTTACAGGGTGAGAAGAGAAGGAGGTGAATATACTCACTCCTACCTTTATTTGCCAGAGGGTAGTAACCATATTCTTCTGCAACTACATGTCCCACCAGTCATGTTGGCCTCCATGGCTGTGGCCATCAGTGGCTTTGAGTAACGCTGTTTTGCGCTTGTCCTTTCAGCAGTAGTGGCAGTCATGGCTCCCTCCCATTGCTAGTCCTTGGTGCCCCAGCATCCCTCATTTGTTCTCTGACACTGCTTCTACTTTCATTCACAACTCTTCATGTGAACCGTCAGGCACAAATTCTATGTTCTTATGCACCAACAACCTGTCCTTAACTTATGGGGCAGTATATTCTTGAATCTCTCCAAGAATTGGAACATAACATTTGCAAGTTCTCTTCTGACCTGTGAATTCTGTCTCCAATGCCAGCTGCTCTCTATAAATTTTAGTCCTTAGGTTTTATGCTGTCGTCTTCTTAATTCTTCCATTCCTTTAAATGAAGATCTTGTTTGATTAAAATAACCATGAAAGGTTTCCTCTGCTGTTGTGTAAGCCTGTTTCTACAGTTTCCACTGGGACTCCCTGCAATGAGTTCCAGTCCACTACAGTCCTCCTGAACATCACAACCAGATAAATATTCTTTTTGTACCCCTCTCTAATGTTCAGACAAAGGAAAAAAATGGAATCGTTGGTTTGGTTGAAAGTCTTCAGCATCTGGAGTTCAGCTTACATTTCTGATTTCCCAATCTCAGCACACTCTAGAACTAGACATCCCTTCCAACATGCCTTTCTCATTCCTGTTTTTGCACCTGTGACTATTTGAGACCTATTTATGTTTCTAACTAGCTTGCTAATCTACCTCCTTAGCCAAGTCCAGCAGTCCCTTTCTTTTTCCTTTTCATTCTGACCCTTATTACTTACTGCCTTGTGTCACATCTCACTGTATGTCTTGTCTTACCTGCTAGAAGGAAAACTCTTTGGAGACTAAGATTTTAAAAATGTTTACTCTTCC